>NW_026736641.1:0-63514 GCF_949786415.1 Peromyscus eremicus | reverse complement strand
CAGAAACTGCATGTGATTCCACTCCATTTAGGAATGGGAAACAAAAGCTAGCTCGTCTTAAAAGAAACACACTCTACGTTTGAGAAAAAAGCACTTTTCTACTCTACTGTGTTTTCTATGGGGTCTGAACAGTGAGCTTGCTCATAACAAAAAAAGTGTGCTTCCTACACACACGGCCATATCTAGTTCAACTCTGCTTAGGAACCTGACAAGAACAGTATGTCCTCTTCAGTCCAATACACTGTACTTGCTGGGAACAGACGCGAGTGCTATTTGCACAGTGTATGGCAATGGGAGCGCAATGTGACTTTCCTTACCAGAAAACAACTCTTGTTCTTAGGACCTGAAACTGCATGTGATTCAACTCCATTTAGGACTAGGAAACAAACGCTAGCTCGCCTTACAAGAAACACACTCTGCTTTTGAGAAAAGAGCACTCTTCTACTCTACTGTGTTTCCTATAGGGCCAGAACAGTGAGCTTGCTCAGAACAAAAGAACTGTGCTTCCTACACATGGGCCATGTCTAGTTCAACTCTGCTTAAGAAACTGAACAAGAACAGTAGCTCCTCTTCTGTCCAATACACTGTACTTGCTGGGAAAAGACGCATGTGCTATTTGCACTGTGTATGGCAATGGGAGCACAATAGTGACTTTCCTTACCAGAAAACAACTCTTGGTCGTAGGACCAGAAACTGCATGTGATTCAACTCCATTTAGGAATGGGAAACAAACGCTAGCTCACCTTACAAGAAACACACTGCTTTAGAGAAAAGAGCACTCTTCTACTCTACTGTGTTTCCTATGGGGTCCAAACAGTGAGCTTGCTCAGAACAAAAGAACTGTGGTTCCTACACACACGGACCATATGTAGTTCAACTCTGCTTAGGAAACTGACAAGAACAGTAGCTCCTCTTCAGTCCAATACACTGTACTTGCTGGGAACAGACGCGAGTGCTATTTACACTGTGTATGGCAATGAGAGCGCAATAGTGACTTTCCTTACCAGAAAACAACTCTTGCTCGTAGGACCACAAACTGCATGTTTTTCAACGCGATTTAGGACTGGGAAACAAATGCTAGCTCGCCTTACAAGAAACACACTCTGCTTTAGAAAAAGAGCACTCTTCTACTCTACTGTGTTTCCTACAGGGCCAGAACAGTGAGCTTGCTCAGAACAAAAGAACTGTGCTTCCTACACGGGCCATATCTAGTTCAACTCTGCTTAGATAACTGACAAGAACAGTAGATCCTCTTCAGTCCAATACACTGTACTTGCTGGGAACAGACGCCAGTGCTATTTGCACTGTGTATGGCATTTGGAGCACAATAGTGACTCGTCTTACCAGAAAACAACTCTTGCTCATAGAACAAAAAACTGCATGTGACTCAACTCCATTTAGGACTGGGAAACAAACTCTAGCTCGCTTTACAAGAAACACACTCTGCTTTTGAGAAAAGAGCACTCTTCTACACTACTGTGCTTCCTATAGGGCCAGAACAGTGAGCTTTCTCAAAACAAAAAAACTGTGCTTCCTACACACACGGCCATATCTAGTTCAAGTCTGCTTAGGAACCTGACAAGAACAGTAGATCCTCTTCAGTCCAATACACTGTACTTGCTGGGAACAGACGCGAGTGATATTTGCACAGTGTATGGCAATTGGAGCGCAATGTGACTTTCCTTACCAGAAAACAACTCTTGTTCGTAGGACCTGAAACTGCTTGTGATTCAACTCCTTTTAGGACTAGGAAATAAACGCTAGCTTACCTTACAAGAAACACACTCTGCTTTAGAGAAAAGAGCACTCTTCTACTCTACTGTGTTTCCTATAGGGCCAGAACAGTGAGCTTGCTCAGAACATAAGAACAGTGCTTCCTACACACACGGGCCATAACTAGTTCAACTCTGCTTAGGAAACTGACAAGAACAGTAGCTCCTCTTCAGTCCAATACACTGTACTTGCTGGGAACAGACGCGAGTGCTATTTGCACTGTGTATGGCATTGGGAGCGCAATAGTGACTTTCCTTACCAGAAAACAACTCTTGCTCGTAGGACCAGAAACTGCATGTGATTCAACACCATTTAGGACTGGGAAACAAACGCTAGCTTGCCTTACAAGAAACACACTCTGCTTTTGAGAAAAGAGCACTCATCTACTCTACTGTGTTTCCTATGGGGTCCGAACAGTGAGCTTGCTCAGAACAAACGAACTGTGCTTCCTACACACACGGCCATATCTAGTTCAAGTCTGCTTAGGAACCTGAAAGAACAGTAGATCCTCTTCAGTCCAATACACTGTACTTGCTGGGAACAGACGCCAGTGCTACTTGTCCTGTGTATGGCAATGGCAGCGCAATAGTTACTCTTCTTACCAGAAAACAACTCTTGCTCGTAGGACCAGATACTGCATGTGATTCAACTCCATTTAGGACTGGGAAACAAACACTAGCTCGCCTTACAAGAAACACACTCTGCATTAGAGAAAAGAGCACTCTTCTACTCTACTGTGTTTCCTATAGGGCCAGAACAATGAGCTTGCTCAGAACAAAAGAACTGTGCTTCCTACACATCGGCCATATCTGGTTCAACTCTGCTTAGGAAACTGACAAGAACAGTAGCTCCTCTTCAGTCCGATACACTGTACTTTCTCGGAACAGACGCGAGTGTTATTTGCACTGTGGATGGCAATGGAGCTCAATAGTGACTTTCTTTACCAGGAAACAACTCTTGCTCGTAGTACCAGAAACTGCATGTGATTCAACTCCATTTAGGACTGGGAAACAAATGCTAGCTCGCCTTACATGAAACACACTCTGCTTTTGAGAAAAGAGTACTCTTTTACTCTACTGTGCTTCCTATAGTGCCAGAACAGTGAGCTTGCTCAGAAAAAAAGAACTGTGCATCCTACACACACGGGCCATACCTAGTTCAACTCTTCTTAGGAAACTGAGAAGAACAGTAGCTCCTCTTCAGTCCAATACACTGTACTTGCTGGGAACAGACGGGAGGGCTATTTGCACTGATTATGGCAATGGGAGCTCAATAGTGACTTTCTTTACCAGAAAACAACTCTTGCTCGTAGGACCAGAAACTGCATGTGATTCCACTCCATTTAGGACTGGGAAACAAACGGTAGCTCGCCTTACAAGAAACACACTCTGCTTTAGAGAAAAGAGCACTCTTCTACTCTACTGTGTTTCCTATGGGGTCCAAACAGTGAGCTTGCTCAGAACAAAAGAACTGTGCTTCCTACACACACAGACCATATCTAGTTCAACTCTGCTTAGTAAACTGACAAGAACAGTAGCTCCTATTCTGTCCATACACTGAACATGTTGGAAAAGACGCGAGTGCTATTTGCCTTGTGTAGGGCAATGGGAGCCCAATAGTGACTTTCCTTACCATAAAACAACTCTTGCTCGTAGGACCAGAAACTCCATGTGATTTAACTCCATTTAGGTCTGGGAAACAAATGCTAGCTCGCCTTACATGAAACACACTCTGCTTTTGAGAAAAGAGCACTCTTCTACTCTACTGTGTTTCCTATGGGGTCCGAACAGTGAGCTTGCTCAGAACAAAAGAACTGTGCTTCCTACACACAAGGGCCATATCTAGTTCAACTCTGCTTAGGAAACTGACAAGAACAGTAGCTCCTCTTCAGTCCAATACACTGTACTTGCGGGGAAGAGACGCCAGTGCTATTTGAACTGTGTATGGCAATTGGAGCACAATAGTGACTCGTCTTACCAGAAAACAAATCTTGCTCGTAGGACAAAAAACTGCATGTGACTCAACTCCATTTAGGACTGGGAAACAAACGCTAGCTCGCCTTACAAGAAACACACTCTGCTTTTGAGAAAAGAGCACTCTTCTACTCTACTGTGTTTCCTATGGAGTCCGAACACTGAACTTGCTCAGAACAAAAGAACTGTGCTTCCTACACACACGGCCATATCTAGTTCAATTCTGCTTAGGAACCTGACAAGAACAGTAGATCCTCATCAGTCCAATACTTGCTGGGAACAGACGCCAGTGCTATTTGTCCTGTGTATGGCAATGGCCTCGCAAAAGTGACTCTTCTTACCATAAAACAACTCTTGCTCGTAGGACTAGAAACTGCATGTGATTCAACTCCATTTAGGACTGGAAAACAAACGCTAGCTCGTCTTACAAGAAATACACTCTGCTTTAGAGAAAAGAGCACTCTTCTACTCTACTGTGTTTCCTATGGGGTCCAAACAGTGAGCTTGCAAAGAACAAAAGAATTGTGCTTCCTACAAACACGGATCATATCTAGTTCAACTCTGCTTAGGAAACTGACAAGAACAGTAGCACCTATCCAGTCCAATACACTGTACTTGCTGGGAACAGACGCGAGTGCTATTTGCACTGTGTATGGCAATGGGAGCGCAATGTGACTTTCCTTACCAGAAAGAACTCTTGATCGTAGGACCTGAAACTGCATGTGATTCAACTCCATTTAGGACTAGGAAACAAACGCTAGCTCGCCTTACAAGAAACACATTCTACTTTTGAGAAAAGAGCACTCTTCTACTCTACTGTGTTTCCTATAGGGTCTGAACAGTGAGCTTGCTCAGAAAAAAAAACTGTGCTTCCTACACACACGGGCCATATCTAGTTCAACTCTGCTTAGGAAACTGACAAGAACAGTAGCTCCTCCCTCAGTCCCATACACTCTACTTGCTGGGAACAGACGCGAGTGCTATTTGCACTGTGTATGGCAATGGGAGCACAATAGTGACATTCCTTACCAGAAAACAACTCTTGCTCGTAGGACCAGAAACTGCATGTGATTCATCTCCATTTAGGACTGGGAAACAAATGCTAGCTCGCCTTACATGAAACACACTCTGCTTTTGAGAAAAGAGCACTCTTCTACTCTACTGTGTTTCCTATGGGGTCCGAACAGTGAGCTTGCTCAGAACAAAAGAACTGTGGTTCCTACACAGACGGACCATATGTAGTTCAACTCTGCTTAGGAAACTGACAAGAACAGTAGCTCCTCTTCAGTCCAATACACTGTACTTGCTGGGAACAGACGCGAGTGCTATTTACACTGTGTATGGCAATGAGAACGCAATAGTGACTTTCCTTACCAGAAAACAACTCTTGCTCATAGGACCAGAAACTGCATGTGATTCAACGCGATTTAGGACTGGGAAAAAATTGGTAGCTCGCCTTACAAGAAACACACTCTGCTTTAGAAAAAGAACACTCTTCTACTCTACTGTGTTTCCTACAGGGCCAGAACAGTGAGCTTGCTCAGAACATAAGAACAGTGCTTCCTACACACACGGGCCATAACTAGTTCAACCCTGCTTAGGAAACTGACAAGAACAGTAGCTCCTCTTCAGTCCGATACACTGTACTTTCTGGGAACAGACGCGAGTGCTATTTGCACTGTGTATAGCAATGGCAGCGCAATAGTGACTCTTCTTACCAGAAAACAACTCTTGCTCGTGGACCAGAAACTGCATGTGATTCAACTCCATTTAGGACTGAGAAAGAAACTCTAGCTCGCTTTACAAGAAACACACTCTGCTTTTGCGAAAAGAGCACTCTTCTACTCTACTGTGTTTCCCATAGGGCCAGAACAGTGAGCTTGCTCAGAAAAAAAGAACTGTGCTTCCTACACACACAGGCCATATCTATTTCAACTCTGCTTAGGAATCTGAGAAGAACAGTAGCGCCTCTTCAGTCCAATACACTGTACTTTCTGGGAACAGATGGGAGGGCTATTTGCACTGTGCATGGCAATGGGAGCACAATAGAGACTTTCCTTACCAGAAAACAACTCTTGCTCGTAGGCACACAAACTGCATGTGATTCCACTCCATTTAGGAATGGGAAACAAACGCTAGCTCGCCTTAAAAGAAACACACTCTGATTTTGAGAAAAAAGCACTCTTCTATTCTACTGTGTTTCCTATGGGGTCCGAACAGTGAGCTTGCTCAGAAAAAAAAACTGTGTTACCTGCACACACGGCCATATCTAGTTCAAGTCTGCTTAGGAACCTGACAAGAACAGTAGATCCTCTTCAGCCCAATACACTGTACTTGCTGCGAACAGATGCCAGTGCTATTTGTCCTGTGTATGGCAATGGCAGTGCAATAGTGACTCTTCTTACCATAAAACAACTCTTGCTCGTAGTACCAGAAACTGCATGGGATTCAACTCCATTTAGGACTGCGAAACAAACGCTAGCACGCCTTACAAGAAATACACTCTGCTTTAGAGAAAAGAGCACTCTTCTACTCTACTGTGTTTCCTATGGGGTCCAAACAGTGAGCTTGCAAAGAACAAAATAACTGTGCTTCCTACAAACACGGATCATATCTAGTTCAACTCTGCTTAGGAAACTGACAAGAACAGTAGCACCTATCCAGTCCAATACACTGTACTGCTGGGAACAGACGCGAGTGCTATTTGCATTGTGTATGGCAATGGGAGCGCAATGTGACTTTCCTTATCAGAAAAGAACTCTTGATCGTAGGACCTGAAACTGCATGTGATTCAACTCCATTTAGGACTAGGAAACAAACGCTAGCTCGCCTTACAAGAAACACACTCCGCTTTTGAGAAAAGAGCACTCTTCTACTCTACTGTGTTTCCTATAGGTCCAGAACAGTGACTTGCTCAGAACATAAGAACTGTGCTTCCTACACACACGGGCCATATCTAGTTCAACTCTGCTTAGGAAACTGACAAGAACAGTAGCTCCTTTTCAGTCCAATACACTGTACTTGCTGGGAACAGACTCGAGTGCTATTTGCACTGTGTACGCAATGGGAGCGCAATAGTGACTTTCCTTACCAGAAAACAACTCTTGCTCGTAGGACCAGAAACTGCATGTGATTCAACTCAATTTAGGACTTGGAAAGAAATGCTAGCTCGCCTTACAAGAAACACACTCTGCTTTTGAGAAAAGAGCACTCTTCTACTCTACTGTGTTTCCTATAGGGTCCGAACAGTGAGCTTGCTCAGAAAAATAAACTGTGCTTCCTACACACACGGGCCATATCTAGTTCAACTCTGCTTAGGAAACTGACAAGAACAGTAGCTCCTCTTCAGTCCAATACACTGTACTTGAGGGGAACAGAAGCGAGTGCTATTTGCACTGTGTATTGCAATTGGAGCACAATAGTGACTCGTCTTACCAGAAAACAACTCTTGCTCGTAGGACAAAAAACTGCATGTGACTCAACTCCATTTAAGACTGGGAAACAAACGCTAGTTCGCCTTAAAAGAAACACACTCTGCTTTAGAGAAAAGAGTACTCTTCTATTCTACTGTGTTTCCAATAGGGCCAGAACAGTGAGCTTGCTCAGAACATAAGAACTGTGCTTCCTACACACACGGGCCATATCTAGTTCAACTCTGCTTAGGAACCTGACAAGAACAGTAGCTCCTCTTCATTCCAATACACTGTACTTGCTGGGAACAGACGCATGTGCTATTTGCACTGTGTATGGCAATGGGAGCGCAATAGTGACATTCCTTACCAGAAAACAACTCTTGCTCATAGGACCAGAAACTGCATGTGATTCCACTCCATTTAGGACTGGAAACAAAAGCTAGCTCACCTTACAAGAAACACACTCTGCTTTAGAGAAAAGAGCACTCTTCTACTTTACTGTGTTTCCTATAGGGCCAGAACAGTGAGCTTGATCAGTACAAAAGAACTGTGCTTCCTACACACGGGACATATCTAGTTCAACTCTGCTTAGGAAACTGAGAAGAACAGTAGCTCCTCTTCAGTCTGATACACTGCACTTGCAGGGAACAGACGTGAGTGCTATTTGCACTGTGTATGGCAATGGGAGCGCAATAGTGACTTTTCTTACCAGAAAACAACTCTTGCTCGTTGGACCAGATACTGCATGTGATTCAACTCCATTTAGGACTGGGAAACAAATGCTAACTCGCCTTACATGAAACACACTCTGCTTTTGAGAAAAGACCACTCTTCTACTCTACTGTGTTTCCTATGTGTTCCGAACAGTGAGCTTGCTGAGAACAAAAAAACTGTGCTTCCTACACACACGGCCATATCTAGTTCAATTCTGCTTAGGAACCTGACAAGAACAGTAGATCCTCTTCAGTCCAATACACTGTACTTGCTGGGAACAGACTCCAGTGCTATTTGTCCTGTGTATGGCAAGGGCAGCGCAATAGTGACTCTTCTTACCAGAAAACAACTCATGCTCGTAATACCAGAAACTGCATGTGATTCAACTCCATTTAGGCCTGGGAAACAAACTCTAGCTCTCTTTACAGGAAACACACTCTGCTTTTGAGAAAAGAGCACTCTTCTACTCTACTGTGTTTCCTATAGGGCCAGAACAGTGAGCTTGCTCAGAACAAAAGAACTGTGCTTCCTACACACGGCCATATCTAGTTCAATTCTGCTTAGGAAACTGACAAGAACAGTAGATCCTCTTCAGTCCAATACACTGTACATGCTGGGAACAGACGACAGTGCTATTTGCCCTTTGTATGACAATGGGAGCACAATAGTGACTCTTCTTACCAGAAAACAACTCTTGCTCGTAGGAACAGAAACTGCATGTGATTCAACTCCATGTATGACTGGGAAACAAACGCTAGCTCGCCTTACAAGAAACAAACTCTGCTTCTTAGGAAAGAGCACTCTTCTACTCTAATGTGTTTCTTGTGGGGTCCGAACAATGAGCATGCTAAGAACAAAGTAACTGTGTTTCCTACACAAACGGGCCATATCTAGTTCAACTCTCCTTAGGAAACTGACAAGAACAGTAGCTCCTCTTCATTCCAATACACTGTACTTGCTGGGAACAGACGCGAGGGCTATTTGCACTGTGTATGGCTATGGGAGCGCAATAGTGACTTTCTTTACCAGAAAACAACTCTTGCTCATAGGACCAGAAACTGCATGTGATTCCACTCCATTTAGGACTGGGAAACAAACCTTAGCTCGCCTTACAAGAAACACACTCTGCTTTAGAGAAAAGAGCACTCTTCTACTCTACTGTGTTTCCTATGGGGTCCAAACAGTGAGCTTGCTCAGAACAAAAGAACTGTGCTTCCTACACACACGGACCATATCTAGTTCAACTCTGCTTAGTAAACTGACAAGAACAGTAGCTCCTATTCAGTCCAATACACTGTACTTGCTGGGAAAAGACGCGAGTGCTATTTGCCTTGTGTAGGGCAAAGGGAGCACAATAGTGACTTTCCTTACCATAAAACAACTCTTGCTCATAGGACCAGAATCTGCATGTGATTCAACTCCATTTAGGTCTGGGAAACAAATGCTGGCTCGCCTTACATGAAACACACTCTGCTTTTGAGAAAAGAGCACTCTTCTACTCTACTGTGTTTCCTATGGGGTCCGAACAGTGAGCTTGCTCAGAACAAAAGAACTGTGCTTCCTACACACAAGGGCCATATCTAGTTAAACTCTGCTTAGGAAACTGACAAGAACAGTAGCTCCTTTTCAGTCCAATACACTGTACTTGCGGGGAAGAGACGCGAGTGCTATTTGCACTGTGTATGGCAATTAGAGCACAATAGTGAATCGTCTGACCAGAAAACAACTCTTGCTCGTAGGACAAAAAACTTCATGTGACTCAACTCCATTTAGGACTGGGAAACAAATGCTAGCTCGACGTCCAAGAAACACACTCTGCTTTTGAGAAAAGAGCACTCTTCTACTCTACTTTGTTTCCTATGTGTTCGGAAAAGTGAGCTTGGTCAGAACAAAAAAACTGTGCTTCCTACACACACGGCCATATCTAGTTCAAGTCTCCTTAGGAACCTGACAAGAACAGTAGATCCTCTTCAGTCCAATACAGTGTACTTGCTGGGAACAGACGCCAATGCTATTTGTCCTGTGTATGGCAATGGCAGCGCAATAGTGACTCTTCTTACCAGAAAACAACTCTTGCTCGTGGACCAGAAACTGCTTGTGATTCAACTCCATTTAGGACTGGGAAACAAACTCTAGCTCGCTTTACAAGAAACACACTCTGCTTTTGAGAAAAGAGCACTCTTCTACTCTACTGTGTTTCCTATAGGGCCAGAACAGTGAGCTTGCTCAGAAAAAAAGAACTGTGCTTCCTACACACAGGGGCCATATGTAGTTCAACTCTGCTTAGGAAACTGACAAGAAAAGTAGCTCCTCTTCTTTCCAATACACTGTACTTGCTGGGAACAGATGGGAGGGCTATTTGCACTGTGTATGGCAATGGGAGCACAATAGTGACTTTCCTTACCAGAAAACAACTCTTGCTCGTAGGAACACAAACTGCACGTGATTCCACTCCATTTAGGAATGGGAAACAAACGCTAGCTCGCCTTAAAAGAAACACACTCTGCTTTTGAGAAAAAAGCACTCTTCTACTCTACTGTGTTTCCTATGGGGTCCGAACAGTGAGCTTGCTCAGAACAAAAAAAACTGTGCTTCCTACACACACGGCCATATCTAGTTCAAGTCTGCTTAGGAACCTACAAGAACAATAGATCCTCTTCAGCCCAATATACTGTACTTGCTGCGAACAGACGCCAGTGCTATTTGTCCTGTGTATGGCAATGGCAGCGCAATAGTGACTCTTTTTACCAGAAAACAACTCTTGCTCGTAGTACCAGAAACTACATGGGATTCAACTCCATTTAGGACTGCGAAACAAACGCTAGCTCACCTTACAAGTAACACACTCTGCTTTAGAGAAAAGAGCACTCTTCTGCTCTACTGTGTTTCCTATGGGGTCCAAACAGTGAGCTTGCAAAGAACAAAAGAACTGTGCTTCCTACAAACACGGATCATATCTAGTTCAACTCTGCTTAGGAAACTGACAAGAAAAGTAGCTCCTCTTCTGTCCGATACACTGTACTTGCTGGGAACAGAAGCGAGTGCTATTTGCACTGTGTATGGCAATGGGAGCGCAATAGTGACTTTCCTTACCAGAAAACAACTCTTGCTCATAGGACTAGAAACTGCATGTGATTCAACTCCATTTAGGACTGGGAAACAAACGTTAGCTCGCCTTACAAGAAACACACTTTGCTTTTGAGAAAAGCGCACTCTTCTACTCTACTGTGTTTCCTATTGGGTCTGAACAGTAAGCTTGCTCAGAACAAAAGAACTGTGCTTCCTACACACACGGCCATATCTAGTTCAATTCTGCTTAGGAACCTGAAAGAACAGTAGCTCCTTTTCAGTCCAATACACTGTTCTTGCGGGGAAGAGACGCGAGTGCTATTTGCACTGTGTATGGCAATTAGAGCACAATAGTGACTCCTCTTACCAGAAAACAACTCTTGCTCGTAGGACAAAAAACTGCATGTGACTCAACTCCATATAGGACTGGGAAACAAACGCTAGCTCGCCTTACAAGAAACACACTCTGCTTTTTAGAAAAGAGCACTCTTCTACTCTACTGTGTTTCCTATGGAGTCCGAACACTGAACTTGCTCAGAACAAAAGAACTGTGCTTCCTACACACACGGCCATATGTAGTTCAATTCTGCTTAGGAACCTGACAAGAACAGTAGATCATCTTCAGTCCAATACACTGTACTTGCTGGGAACAGACGCCAGTGCTATTTGTCCTGTGTATGGCAATGGCAGCGCAAAAGTGACTCTTCTTACCATAAAACAAATCTTGCTAGTAGGACTAGAAATTGCATGTGATTAAACTCCATTTAGGACTGGGAAACAAACGCTAGCTCGCCTTACAAGAAACATACTCTGCTTTAGAGAAAAGAGCACTCTTCTACTCTACTGTGTTTCCTATAGGGCCAGAACAGTGAGCTTGCTCAGAACAAAAGAGCTGTGCTTCCTACACATGGGCCATAACTAGTTCCACTCTGCTTAGGAAACTGACAAGAACAGTAGCTCCTCTTCAGTCCGATACAATGTACTTGCTGGGAACAGACGCGAGTGCTATTTGCACTGTGTATGGCAATGGGAGCGCAATAGTGACTTTCCTTACCATAAAACAACTCTTGCTCATAGTACCAGAAACTGCATGTGATTCCACTCCATTTAGGACTGGGAAACAAACGGTAGCTCGCCTTACAAGAAACACACTCTGCTTTAGAGAAAAGAGCACTCTTCTACTCTACTGTGTTTCCTATGGGGTCCAAACAGTGAGCTTGCTCAGAACAAACGAACTGTGCTTCCTACACACACGGACTATATCTAGTTCAACTCTGCTTAGTAAACTACAAGAACAGTAGCTCCTATTCAGTCCAATACACTGTACTTGCTGGGAAAAGACGCGAGTGCTATTTGCCTTGTGTAGTGCAATGGGAGCACAATAGTGACTTTCCTTACCATAAAACAACTCTGCTCATAGTAACAGAAACTGCATGTGATTCAACTCCATTTAGGTCTGGGAAACAAACGCTAGCTCGACTTTTAAGAAACACACTCTGCTTTTGAGAAAAGAGCACTCTTCTACTCTACTGTGCTTCCTATGGGGTCTGAACAGTGAGCTTGCTCAGAACAAAAGAACTGTGCTTCCTACACACACGGGCCATATCTAGTTCAACTCTGCTTAGGAAACTGACAAGAACAGTAGATCCTCTTCAGTCCAATACACTGTATTTGCAGGGAACAGACGCGAGTGCTGTTTGCACTGTGTATGGCAATTGGAGCCCAATAGTGACTTGTCTTACCAGAAAACAACTCTTGCTCGTAGGACAAAAAACTGCATGTGACTCAACTCCATTTAGGACTGGGAAACAAATGCTAGCTCGACGTCCAAGAAACACACTCTGCTTTTGAGAAAAGAGCACTCTTCTACTCTACTGTGTTTCCTAAGTGTTCCGAAAAGTGAGCTTGCTCAGAACAAAAAAACTGTGCTTCCTACACACACGGCCATATCTAGTTCAAGTCTCCTTAGGAACCTGACAAGAACAGTAGATCCTCTTCAGTCCAATACAGTGTACTTGCTGGGAACAGACACCAATGCTATTTGTCCTGTGTATGGCAATGGCAGCGCAATAGTGACTCTTCTTACCAGAAAACAACTCTTGCTCGTGGACCAGAAACTGCATGTGATTCAACTCCATTTAGGACTGGGAAACAAACTCTAGCTTGCTTTACAAGAAACACACTCTGCTTTTGAGAAAAGAGCACTCTTCTACTCTACTGTGTTTCCTATAGGGCCAGAACAGTGAGCTTGCTCAGAAAAAAAGAACTGTGCTTTCTACACACACGGGCCATATGTAGTTCAACTCTGCTTAGGAAACTGAAAAGAACAGTAGCTCCTCTTCTTTCCAATACACTGTACTTGCTGGGAACAGATGGGAGGGCTATTTGCACTGTGTATGGCAATGGGAGCACAATAGTGACTTTCCTTACCAGAAAACAACTCTTGCTCGTAGGAACACAAACTGCATGTGATTCCACTCCATTTAGGAATGGGAAACAAACGATAGCTCGCCTTAAAAGAAACACACTCTGCTTTTGAGAAAAAAGCACTCTTCTACTCTACTGTGTTTCCTATGGGGTCTGAACAGTGAACTGGCTCAGAACAAAAAAACTGTGCTTCCTACACACACGGCCATATCTAGTTCAAGTCTGCTTAGGAACCTGACAAGAAAATTAGATCCTCTTCAGCCCAATATACTGTACTTGCTGCGGACAGACGCCAGTGCTATTTGTCCTGTGTATGGCAATGGCAGCGCAATAGTGACTCTTTTTACCAGAAAACAACTCTTGCTCGTAGTACCAGAAACTGCATGGGATTCAACTCCATTTAGGACTGCGAAACAAACGCTAGCTCACATTACAAGAAACACACTCTGCTTTTGAGAAAAGAGCACTCTTCTACTCTACGGTGTTTCCTATAATGCCAGAACAGTGAGCTTCCTAAGAACAAAAGAACTGTGCTTCCTACAAACACGGATCATATCTAGTTCAACTCTGCTTAGGAAACTGACAAGAACAGTAGCACCTATCCAGTCCAATACACTGTACTTGCTGGGAACAGACACGAGTGCTATTTGCACTGTGTATGGCAATGGGAGAGCAATGTGACTTTCCTTACCAGAAAAGAACTCTTGTTCGTAGGACCTGAAACTGCATGTGATTCAACTCCATTTAGGACTAGGAAACAAACGCTAGCTTGCCTTACAAGAAACACACTCTGCTTTTGAGAAAAGAGCACTCTTCTACTCTACTGTGTTTCCTATAGGTCCAGAACAGTGAACTTGCTCAGAACATAAGAACTGTGCTTCCTACACACACGGGCCATATCTACTTCAAATCTGCTTAGGAAACTGACAAGAAAAGTAGCTCCTCTTCAGTCTGATACACTGTACTTGCTGGGAACAGACGCGAGTGCTATTTGCACTGTGTATGGCAAAGGGAGCGCAATAGTGACTTTCCTTACCAGAAAACAACTCTTGCTCATAGGACCAGAAACTGCATGTGATTCAACTCCATTTAGGACTGGGAAACAAACGCTAGCTCGCCTTACAAGAAACACACTCTGCTTTTGAGAAAAGCGCACTCTTCTACTCCTCTGTGTTTCCTATAGGGTCCGAACAGTGAGCTTGCTCAGAACAAAAGAACTGTCCTTCCTACAAACACGGATCATATTTAGTTCAACTCTGCTTAGGAAACTGACAAGAACAGTAGCACCTATCCAGTCCAATACACTGTACTTGCTGGGAATAGACGCGAGTGCTATTTGCCTTGTGTAGGGCAATGGGAACACAATAGTGACTTTCCTTACCATAAAACAACTCTTGCTCATAAGACCAGAAACTGCATGTGATTCAACTCCATTTAGGTCTGGGAAACAAATGCTAGCTCGCCTTACAAAAACACACTCTGCTTTTGAGAAAAGAGCACTCTTCTACTCTACTGTGTTTAATGTGGGATCCAAACAGTGAGCTTGCTCAGAACAAAAGAACTGTGCTTCCTACACACAAGGGCCATATCTAGTTCAACTCTGCTTAGGAAACTGAAAAGAACAGTAGCTCCTTTTCAGTCCAATACACTGTTCTTGCAAGGAAGAGACGCGAGTGCTATTTGCACTGTGTATGGCAATTAGAGCACAATAGTGACTCGTCTTACCAGAACACAACTCTTGCTCGTAGGACAAAAAACTGCATGTGACTCAACTCCATATAGGACTGCGAAACAAACGCTAGCTCGCCTTACAAGAAACACACTCTGCTTTTGAGAAAAGAGCACTCTTCTACTCTACTGTGTTTCCTATGGAGTCCAAACACTGAACTTGCTCAGAACAAAAGAACTGTGCTTCCTACACACACGGCCATATGTAGTTCAATTCTGCTCAGGAACCTGACAAGAACAGTAGATCCTCTTCAGTCCAATACACTGTACTTGCTGGGAACAGACACCAGTGCTATTTGTCCTGTGTATGGCAATGGCAGCGCAAAAGTGACTCTTCTTACCATAAAACAACTCTTGCTAGTAGGACTAGAAACTGCATGTGATTAAACTCCATTTAGGACTGGGAAACAAACGCTAGCTCGCCTTACAAGAAACATACTCTGCTTTAGAGAAAAGAGCACTCTTCTACTCTACTGTGTTTCCTATGGGGTCCGAACAGTGAGCTTGCTCAGAACAAAAGAGCTGTGCTTCCTACACATGGGCCATAACTAGTTCCACTCTGCTTAGGAAACTGACAAGAACAGTAGCTCCTCTTCAGTCCGATACAATGTACTTGATGGGAACAGACGCGAGTGCTATTTGCACTGTGTATGGCAATGGGAGCACAATAGTGACTTTCCTTACCAGAAAACAACTCTTGCTCGTAGGACCAGAAACTGCATGTGATTCAACTCCATTTAGGACTGGAAATCAAATGCTAGCTCGTCTTACATGAAACAAACTCTGCTTTTGAGAAAAGAGCACTCTTCTACTCTACTGTGTTTCCTACGGGTTCCAAACAGTGAGCTTGCTCAGAACAAAAGAACTGTGCTTCCTACACACACGGGCCATATCTAGTTCAACTCTGCTTAGGAAACTGACAAGAACAGTAGATCCTCTTCAGTCTAATACACTGTACTTGCAGGGAACAGACGCGAGTGCTGTTTGCACTGTGTATGGCAATTGGAGCCCAATAGTGACTTGTCTTACCAGAAAACAACTCTTGCTCGTAGGACAAAAAACTGCATGTGACTCAACTCCGTTTAGGACTGGGAAACAAATGCTAGCTCGACATCCAAGAAACACACTCTGCTTTTGAGAAAAGAGCACTCTTCTACTCTACTGTGTTTCCTAAGTGTTCCGAAAAGTGAGCTTGCTCAGAACAAAAAAAAACTGTGCTTCCTACACACACGGCCATATCTAGTTCAAGTCTCCTTAGGAACCTGACAAGAACAGTAGATCCTCTTCAGTCCAATACAGTGTACTTGCTGGGAACAGACGCCAATGCTATTTGTCCTGTGTATGGCAATGGCAGCGCAATAGTTACTCTTCTTACCAGAAAACAACTCTTGCTCGTGGACCAAAAACTGCATGTGATTCAACTCCATTTAGGACTGGGAAACAAACTCTAGCTCGCTTTACAAGAAACACACTCTGCTTTTGAGAAAAGAGCACTCTTCTACTCTACTGTGTTTCCTATAGGGCCAGAACAGTGAGCTTGCTCAGAAAAAAAGAACTGTGCTTTCTACACACACGGGCCATATGCAGTTCAACTCTCCTTAGGAAACTGAGAAGAACAGTAGCTCCTCTTCTTTCCAATACACTGTACTTCCTGGGAACAGATGGGAGGGCTATTTGCACTGTGTATGGCAATGGGAGCACAATAGTGACTTTCCTTACCAGAAAACAACTCTTGCTCGTAGGAACACAAACTGCATGTGATTCCACTCCATTTAGGTATGGGAAACAAACGATAGCTCGCCTTAAAAGAAACACACACTGCTTTTGAGAAAAAAGCACTCTTCTACTCTACTGTGTTTCCTATGGGGTCCGAACAGTGAGCTTGCTCAGAACAAAAAAACTGTGCTTCCTACAAACACGGCCATATCTAGTTCAAGTCTGCTTAGGAACCTGACAAGAACAATAGATCCTCTTCAGCCCAATATACTGTACTTGCTGCGAACAGACGCCAGTGCTATTTGTCCTGTGTATGGCAATGGCAGCGCAATAGTGACTCTTTTTACCAGAAAACAACTCTTGCTCGTAGTACCAGAAACTGCATGGGATTCAACTCCATTTAGGACTGCGAAACAAACGCTAGCTTGCCTTACAAGTAACACACTCTGCTTTAGAGAAAAGAGCACTCTTCTGCTCTACTGTGTTTCCTATGGGGTCCAAACAGTGAGCTTGCAAAGAACAAAAGAACTGTGCTTCCTACAAACACGGATCATATCTAGTTCAACTCTGCTTAGGAAACTGACAAGAACAGTAGCACCTATCCAGTCCAATACACTGTACTTGCTGGGAACAGACACGAGTGCTATTTGCACTGTGTATGGCAATGGGAGCGCAACGTGACTTTCTTTACCAGAAGAGAACTCTTGTTCGTAGGACCTGAAACTGCATGTGATTCAACTCCATTTAGGAATAGGAAACAAACGCTAGCTTGCCTTACAAGAAACACACTCTGCTTTTGAGAAAAGAGCACTCTTCTACTCTACTGTGTTTCCTATAGGGCCAGAACAGTGAACTTGCTCAGAACATAAGAACTGTGCTTCCTACACCACGGGCCATATCTACTTCAACTCTGCTTAGGAAACTGACAAGAAAAGTAGCTCCTCTTCAGTCCGATACACTGTACTTGCTGGGAACAGACGCGAGTGCTATTTGCACTGTGTATCTCAATGGGAGCGCAATAGTGACTTTCCTTACCAGAAAACAACTCTTGCTCATAGGACCAGAAACTGCATGTGATTCAACTCCATTTAGGACTGGGAAAAAAACGCTAGCTCGCCTTACAAGAAACACACTCTGCTTTTGAGAAAAGCGCACTCTTCTACTCCTCTGTGTTTCTATAGGGTCCGAACAGTGAGCTTGCTCAGAACAAAAGAACTGTGCTTCCTACACACACGGCCATATCAAGTTCAATTCTGCTTAGGAACCTGAAAGAACAGTAGATCCTCTTCAGTCCAATACACTGTATTTGCTGGGAACAGACGCCAGTGCTCTTTGCACTGTGGATGGCAATGGGAGCACAATAGTGACTTTCCTTACCAGAAAACAACTCTTGCTCGTAGGACCAGAAACTGCATATGATTCAACTCCATTTAGGACTGAGAAACAAATGCTAGCTTGCCTTCCATGAAACACACTCTGCTTTTGAGAAAAAAGCACTCTTCTACTCTACTGTGTTTCCTATGGGGTACGAACAGTTAGCTTGCTCAGAACAAAAGAACTGTGCTTCCTACACACACGGGCCATATCTAGTTCAACTCTACTTAGGAAACTGACAAGAACAGTAGCTCCTCTTCAGTCTGATACACTGTACTTGCTGGGAACAGACGCGAGTGCTATTTGCACTGTGTATGGCAATGGGAGCGCAATAGTGACATTCCTTACCAGAAAACAACTCTTGCTCGTAGGACCAGAAACTGCATGTGATTCAACTCATTTAGGACTGAGAAACAAATGCTAGCTCGCCTTACATGAAACACACTCTGCTTTTGAGAAAAGAGCACTCTTCTACTCTACTGTGTTTCTTATGGGGTCCAAACAGTGAGCTTGCTCAGAACCAAAGAACTGTGCTTTCTACACACACGGACCATATCTAGTTCAACTCTGCTTAGTAAACTGACAAGAACAGTAGCTCCTATTCAGTCCAATACAATGTAATTGCGGGGAACAGAAGCGAGTGCTATTTGTACTGTGTATGGCAATTGGAGCCCAATAGTGACTTGTCTTACCAGAAAACAACTCTTGCTCGTAGGACAAAAAACTGCATGTGACTCAACTCCATTTAGGACTGGGAAACAAACGCTAGCTCGACTTTTAAGAAACACACTCTGCTTTTGAGAAAAGAGCACTCTTCTACTCTACTGTGTTTCCTATGTGTTCCCGAAAAGTGAGCTTGCTCAGAACAAAAAAACTGTGCTTCCTACACACACGGCCATATCTAGTTCAAGTCTGCTTAGGAACCTGACAAGAACAGTAGATCCTCTTCAGTACAATACACTGTACTTGCTGGGAACAGACGCCAGTGCTATTTGTCCTGTGTATGGCAATTGCAGCGCAATAGTGACTCTTCTTACCAGAAAACAACTCTTGCTCATGGACCAGAAACTGCATGTGATTCAACTCCATTTAGGACTGGGAAACAAATGCTAGCTCGCCTTACATGAAACACACTCTGCTTTTGAGAAAAGAGCACTCTTCTACTCTACTGTTTTTCCTATGTGTTCCGAACAGTGAGCTTGCTGAGAACAAAAAAACTGTGCTTCCTACACACACGGCCATATCTAGTTCAAGTCTGCTTAGGAACCTGACAAGAACAGTAGATCCTCTTCAGTCCAATACACTGTACTTGCTGGGAACAGACTCCAGTGCTATTTGTCCTGTGTATGGCAATGGCAGCGCAATAGTGACTCTTCTTACCAGAAAACAACTCTTGCTCGTAGTACCAGAAACTGCATGTCATTCAACTCCATTTTGGCCTGGGAAACAAACTCTAGCTCGCTTTACAAGAAACACACTCTGCTTTTGAGAAAAGAGCACTCTTCTACTCTACTGTGTTTCCTATAGGGCCAGAACAGTGAGCTTGCTCAGAAAAAAGAACTGTGCTTCCTACACACGGGCCATATCTAGTTCAACTCTGCTTAGGAAACTGAGAAGAACAGTAGCTCCTCTTCAGTCCAATACACTGTACTTGCTGGGAACAGACGCGAGTGCTATTTGCACTGTGTATGGCAATGGGAGCGCAATAGTGACTTTCTTTACCAGAAAACAACTCTTGCTCGTAGGACCAGAAACTGCATGTGATTCCACTCCATTTAGGACTGGGAAACAAACGGTAGCTCGCCTTACAAGAAACACACTCTGCTTTAGAGAAAAGAGCACTCTTCTACTCTACTGTGTTTCCTATGGGGTCCAAACAGTGAGCTTGCTCAGAACAAAAGAACTGTGCTTCCTACACACACGGACCATATCTAGTTCAACTCTGCTTAGTAAACTGACAAGAACAGTAGCTCCTATTCAGTCCAATACACTGTACTTGCTGGGAAAAGACGCGAGTGCTATTTGCCTTGTGTAGGGCAATGGGAACACAATAGTGACTTTCCTTACCATAAAACAACTCTTGCTCATAAGACCAGAAACTGCATGTGATTCAACTCCATTTAGGTCTGGGAAACAAATGCTAGCTCGCCTTACAAAAACACACTCTGCTTTTGAGAAAAGAGCACTCTTCTACTCTACTGTGTTTCCTATGGGGTCCAAACAGTGAGCTTGCTCAGAACAAAAGAACTGTGATTCCTACACACAAGGGCCATATCTAGTTCAACTCTGCTTAGGAAATTGAAAAGAACAGTAGCTCCTTTTCAGTCCAATACACTGTTCTTGCGGGGAAGAGACGCGAGTGCTATTTGCACTGTGTATGGCAATTAGAGCACAATAGTGACTCGTCTTACCAAAAAACAACTCTTGCTTGTAGGACAAAAAACTGCATGTGACTCAACTCCATATAGGACTGGGAAACAAACGCTAGCTCGCCTTACAAGAAACACACTCTGCTTTTGAGAAAAGAGCACTCTTCTACTCTACTGTGTTTCCTATGGAGTCCGAACACTGAACTTGCTCAGAACAAAAGAACTGTGCTTCCTACACACACGGCCATATGTAGTTCAATTCTGCTTAGGAAACTGACAAGAACAGTAGATCATCTTCAGTCCAATACACTGTACTTGCTGGGAACAGACGCCAGTGCTATTTGTCCTGTGTATGGCAATGGCAGCGCAAAAGTGACTCTTCTTACCATAAAACAAATCTTGCTAGTAGGACTAGAAACTGCATGTGATTAAACTCCATTTAGGACTGGGAAACAAACGCTAGCTCGCCTTACAAGAAACATACTCTGCTTTAGAGAAAAGAGCACTCTTCTACTCTACTGTGTTTCCTATAGGGCCAGAACAGTGAGCTTGCTCAGAACAAAAGAGCTGTGCTTCCTACACATGGGCCATAACTAGTTCCACTCTGCTTAGGAAACTGACAAGAACAGTAGCTCCTCTTCAGTCCGATACAATGTACTTGCTGGGAACAGACGCGAGTGCTATTTGCACTGTGTATGGCAATGGGAGCGCAATAGTGACTTTCCTTACCAGAAAACAACTCTTGCTCGTAGGACCAGAAACTGCATGTGATTCAACTCCATTTAGGACTGGAAAACAAATGCTAGCTAGCCTTACATGAAACACACTCTGCTTTTGAGAAAAGAGCACTCTTCTACTCTACTGTGCTTCCTATGGGGTCTGAACAGTGAGCTTGCTCAGAACAAAAGAACTGTGCTTCCTACACACACGGGCCATATCTAGTTCAACTCTGCTTAGGAAACTGACAAGAACAGTAGATCCTCTTCAGTCCAATACACTGTACTTGCAGGGAACAGACGCTAGTGCTGTTTGCACTGTGTATGGCAATTGGAGCCCAATAGTGACTTGTCTTACCAGAAAACAACTCTTGCTCGTAGGACAAAAAACTGCATGTGACTCAACTCCATTTAGGACTGGGAAACAAATGCTAGCTCGACGTCCAAGAAACACACTCTGCTTTTGAGAAAAGAGCACTCTTCTACTCTACTGTGTTTCCTAAGTGTTCCGAAAAGTGAGCTTGCTCAGAACCAAAAAAACTGTGCTTCCTACACACACGGCCATATCTAGTTCAAGTCTCCTTAGGAACCTGACAAGAACAGTAGATCCTCTTCAGTCCAATACAGTGTACTTGCTGGGAACAGACGCCAATGCTATTTGTCCTGTGTATGGCAATGGCAGCGCAATAGTGACTCTTCTTACCAGAAAACAACTCTTGCTCGTGGACCAGAAACTGCATGTGATTCAACTCCATTTAGGACTGGGAAACAAACTCTAGCTTGCTTTACAAGAAACACACTCTGCTTTTGAGAAAAGAGCACTCTTCTACTCTACTGTGTTTCCTATAGGGCCAGAACAGTGAGCTTGCTCAGAAAAAAAGAACTGTGTTTTCTACACACACGGGCCATATGTAGTTCAACTCTGCTTAGGAAACTGAAAAGAACAGTAGCTCCTCTTCTTTCCAATACACTGTACTTGCTGGGAACAGATGGGAGGGCTATTTGCACTGTGTATGGCAATGGGAGCACAATAGTGACTTTCCTTATCAGAAAACAACTCTTGCTCATAGGAACACAAACTGCATGTGATTCAACTCCATTTAGGAATGGGAAACAAACGATAGCTCGCCTTAAAAGAAACACACTCTGCTTTTGAGAAAAAAGCACTCTTCTACTCTACTGTGTTTCCTATGGGGTCCGAACAGTGAGCTTGCTCAGAACAAAAAAACTGTGCTTCCTACACACACGGCCATATCTAGTTCAAGTCTGCTTAGGAACCTGACAAGAAAATTAGATCCTCTTCAGCCCAATATACTGTACTTGCTGCGAACAGAGGCCAGTGCTATTTGTCCTGTGTATGGCAATGGCAGCGCAATAGTGACTCTTTTTACCAGAAAACAACTCTTGCTCGTAGTACCAGAAACTGCATGGGATTCAACTCCATTTAGGACTGGGAAACAAACGCTAGCTCACATTACGAGAAACACACTCTGCTTTTGAGAAAAGAGCACTCTTCTACTCTACGGTGTTTCCTATAATGCCAGAACAGTGAGCTTCCTAAGAACAAAAGAACTGTGCTTCCTACAAACACGGATCATATCTAGTTCAACTCTGCTTAGGAAACTGACAAGAACAGTAGCACCTATCCAGTCCAATACACTGTACTTGCTGGGAACAGACACGAGTGCTATTTGCACTGTGTATGGCAATGGGAGAGCAATGTGACTTTCCTTACCAGAAAAGAACTCTTGTTCGTAGGACCTGAAACTGCATGTGATTCAACTCCATTTAGGACTAGGAAACAAACGCTAGCTTGCCTTACAAGAAACACACTCTGCTTTTGAGAAAAGAGCACTCTTCTACTCTACTGGGTTTCCTATAGGGCCAGAACAGTGAACTTGCTCAGAACATAAGAACTGTGCTTCCTACACACACGGGCCATATCTACTTCAACTCTGCTTAGGAAACTGACAAGAAAAGTAGCTCCTCTTCAGTCCGATACACTGTACTTGCTGGGAACAGACACGAGTGCTATTTGCACTGTGTATGGCAATGGGAGCACAATAGTGACTTTCCTTACCAGAAAACAACTCTTGCTCATAGGACCAGAAACTGCATGTGATTCAACTCCATTTAGGACTGGGAAACAAACGCTAGCTCGCCTTACAAGAAACACACTCTGCTTTTGAGAAAAGCGCACTCTTCTACTCCTCTGTGTTTCCTATAGGGTCCGAACAGTGAGCTTGCTCAGAACAAAAGAACTGTGCTTCCTACAAACACGGATCATATTTAGTTCAACTCTGCTTACGAAACTGACAAGAACAGTAGCACCTATCCAGTCCAATACACTGTACTTGCTGGGAACAGACACGAGTGCTATTTGCACTGTGTATGGCAATGGGAGCGCAATGTGACTTTCCTTACCAGAAAAGAACTCTTGTTCGTAGGACCTGAAACTGCATGTGATTCAACTCCATTTAGGACTAGGAAACAAACGCTAGCTCGCCTTACAAGAAACACACTCTGCTTTTGAGAAAAGAGCACTCTTCTACTCTACTGTGTTTCCTATAGGGCCAGAACAGTGAGCTTGCTCAGAACATAAGAACTGTGGTTCCTACACACACGGGCCATATCTAGTTCAACTCTGCTTAGGAAACTGACAAGAAAAGTAGCTCCTCTTCAGTCCGATACACTGTACTTGCTGGGAACAGACGCGACTGCTATTTGCACTGTGTATGGCAATGGGAGCGCAATAGTGACTTTCCTTACCAGAAAACAACTCTTGCTCATAGGACCAGAAACTGCATGTGATTCAACTCCATTTAGGACTGGGAAACAAACGCTAGCTCGCCTTACAAGAAACACACTCTGCTTTTGAGAAAAGCGCACTCTTCTACTCTACTGTGTTTCCTATAGGGTCCGAACAGAAAGCTTGCTCAGAACAAAAGAACTGTGCTTCCTACACACACGGCCATATCTAGTTCAATTCTGCTTAGGAACCTGAAAGAACAGTAGATCCTCTTCAGTCCAATACACTGTTCTTGCTGGGAACAGACGCCAGTGCTCTTTGTCCTGTATATGGCAATTGGAGCACAATAGTGACTCTTCTTACCATAAAACAACTCTTGCTCGTAGGACCAGAAACTGCATGTGATTCAACTCCATTTAGGACTGGGAAACAAATGATAGCTCGCCTTACAAGAAACACATTCTGCTTTAGAGAAAAGAGCACTCTTCTACTCTACTGTGTTTCCTATAGGGCCAGAACAGTGAGCTTGCTCAGAAAAAAAAAACTGTGCTTCCTACACATGGGCCATATCTAGTTCAACTCTGCTTAGGAAACTGACAAGAACAGTAGCTCCTCTTCAGTCCGATACACTGTAATTGCTGGGAACAGACGCCATTGCTATTTGCACTGTGGATGGCAATGGGAGCACAATAGTGACTCTTCTTACCAGAAAACAACTCTTGCTCGTAGGACCAGAAACTGCATATGATTCAACTCTTTTTAGGACTGAGAAACAAATGCTAGCTTGCCTTCCATGAAACACACTCTGCTTTTGAGAAAAGAGCACTCTTCTACTATACTGTGTTTCCTAAGGGGTACGAACAGTGAGCTTGCTCAGAACAAAAGAACTGTGCTTCCTACACACACGGGCCATATCTAGTTCAACTCTGCTTAGGAAACTGGCAAGAACAGTAGCTCCTCTTCAGTCCGATACACTGTACTTGCTGGGAAAAGACGCGAGTGCTAATTGCACTGTGTATGTCAATGGGAGCGCAATAGTGACTTTCCTTACCAGAAAACAACTCTTGCTCGTAGGACCAAAACTGCATGTGATTCAACTCCATTTAGGACTGAGAAACAAATGCTAGCTTGCCTTACATGAAACACACTCTTTTTTTTAGAAAAGAGCACTCTTCTACTCTACTGTGTTTCCTATGTTTTCCGAAAAGTGAGCTTGCTCAGAACAAAAAAACTGTGCTTCCTACACACACGGCCATATCTAGTTCAAGTCTGCTTAGGAACCTGACAAGAACAGTAGATCCTCTTCAGTCCAATACACTGTACTTGCTGGGAACAGACGCCAGTGCTATTTGTCCTGTGTATGGCAATGGCAGCGCAACAGTGACTCTTCTTACCAGAAAACAACTCTTGCTCGTGGACCAGAAACTGCATGTGATTCAACTCCATTTAGGACTGGGAAACAAATGCTAGCTCGCCTTACATGAAACACACTCTGCTTTTGAGAAAAGAGCACTCTTCTACTCTACTGTGTTTCCTATTTTTTCCGAACAGTGAGCTTGCTGAGAACAAAAAAACTGTGCTTCCTACACACACGGCCATATCTAGTTCAAGTCTGCTTAGGAACCTGACAAGAACAGTAGATAATCTTCAGTCCAATACACTGTACTTGCTGGGAACAGACTCCAGTGCTATTTGTCCTGTGTATGGCAATGGCAGCGCAATAGTGACTCTTCTTACCAGAAAACAACTCTTGCTCATAGTACCAGAAACTGCATGTGATTCAACTCCATTTAGGCCTGGGAAACAAACTCTAGCTCGCTTTACAAGAAACACACTCTGCTTTTGAGAAAAGAGCACTCTTCTACTCTACTGTGTTTCCTATAGGGCCAGAACAGTGAGCTTGCTCAGAAAAAAAGAACTGTGCTTCCTACACACACGGGCCATATCTAGTTCAACTCTGCTTAGAAAACTGAGAAGAACAGTAGCTCCGCTTCAGTCCAATACACTGTACTTGCTGGGAAGAGACGCGAGGGCTATTTGCACTGTGTATGGCAATGGGAGCGCAATAGTGACTTTCTTTACCAGAAAACAACTCTTGATCGTAGGACCAGAAACTGCACATGATTCAACTCTTTTTAGGACTGAGAAACAAATGCTAGCTTGCCTTCCATGAAACACACTCTGCTTTTGAGAAAAGAGCACTCTTCTACTCTACTGTGTTTCCTAAGGGGTACGAACAGTGAGCTTGCTCAGAACAAAAGAACTGTGCTTCCTACACACACGGGCCATATCTAGTTCAACTCTGCTTAGTAAACTGACAAGAACAGTAGCTCCTCTTCAGTCCAATACACTGTACTTGCTGGGAACAGACGCGAGTGCTATTTGCACTGTGTATGGCAATCGGAGCGCAATAGTGACTTTCCTTACCAGAAAACAACTCTTGCTCGTAGGACCAGAAACTGCATGTGATTCAACTCCATTTAGGACTGAGAAACAAATGCTAGCTCGCCTTACATGAAACACACTCTTTTTTTTAGAAAAGAGCACTCTTCTACTCTACTGTGTTTCCTATGTGTTCCGAAAAGTGAGCTTGCTCAGAACAAAAAAACTTGCTTCCTACACACACGGCCATATCTAGTTCAAGTCTGCTTAGGTACCTGACAAGAACAGTAGATCCTCTTCAGTCCAATACACTGTACTTGCTGGGAACAGACGCCTGTGCTATTTGTCCTGTGTATGGCAATGGCAGCGCAATAGTGACTCTTCTTACCAGAAAACAACTCTTGCTCATGGACCAGAAACTGCATGTGATTCAACTCCATTTAGGACTGGGAAACAAATGCTAGCTCGCCTTACATGAAACACACTCTGCTTTTGAGAAAAGAGCACTCTTCTACTCTACTGTGTTTCCTATTTTTTCCGAACAGTGAGCTTGCTGAGAACAAAAAAACTGTGCTTCCTACACACACGGCCATATCTAGTTCAAGTCTGCTTAGGAACCTGACAAGAACAGTAGATCCTCTTCGGTCCAATACACTGTACTTGCTGGGAACAGACTCCAGTGCTATTTGTCCTGTGTATGGCAATGGCAGCGCAATAGTGACACTTCTTACCAGAAAACAACTCTTGCTCGTAGTACCAGAAACTGCATGTGATTCAACTCCATTTAGGCCTGGGAAACAAACTCTAGCTCGCTTTACAAAAAACACACTCTGCTTTTGAGAAAAGAGCACTCTTCTACTCTACTGTGTTTCCTATAAGGCCAGAACAGTGAGCTTGCTCAGAAAAAAAAACTGTGCTTCCTACACACACGGGCCATATCTAGTTCAACTCTGCTTAGAAAACTGAGAAGAACAGTAGCTCCTCTTCAGTCCAATACACTGTACTTGCTGGGAAGAGACGTGAGGGCTATTTGCACTGTGTATGGCAATGGGAGCACAATAGTGACTTTCCTTACCATAAAAGAACTCTTGGTCGTAGGACCAGAAACTGCATGTGATTCAACTCCATTTAGGACTGGGAAACAAACGCTAGCTCGCCTTACATGAAACACACTCTGCTTTTGAGAAAAGCGCACTCTTCTACTCTACTTTTTTTCCTATGGGGTCCGAACAGTGAGCTTGCTCAGAACAAAAGAACTGTGCTTCCTACACACAAGGGCCATATCTGGTTCAACTCTGCTTAGGAAACTGAAAAGAACAGTAGCTCCTTTTCAGTCCAATACACTGTACTTGCGGGGAAGAGACGCGAGTGCTATTTGCACTGTTTATGGCAATTAGAGCACAATAGTGACTCGTCTTACCAGAAAAAAACTCTTGCTCGTAGGACAAAAAACTGCATGTGACTCAACTCCATATAGGACTGGGAAAGAAACGCTAGCTCGCCTTACAAGTAACACACTCTGCTTTTGAGAAAAGAGCACTCTTCTATTCTACTGTGTTTCCTATGGAGTACGAACACTGAACTTGCTCAGAACAAAAGAACTGTGCTTCCTACACACACGGCCATATGTAGTTCAATTCTGCTTAGGAACCTGACAAGAACAGTAGCTCCTCTTCAGTCCAATACACTGTACTTGCTGGGAACAGACGCCAGTGCTATTTGTCCTGTGTATGGCAATGGCAGCTCAAAAGTGACTCTTCTTACCATAAAACAACTCTTGCTCGTAGGACTAGAAACTGCATGTGATTAAACTCCATTTATGACTGGGAAACAAACGCTAGCTCACCTTACAAGAAACACACTCTGCTTTAGAGAAAAGAGCACTCTTCTACTCTACTGTGTTTCCTATGGGGTCCGAACAGTGAGCTTGCTCAGAACAAAAAAACTGTGCTTCCTACACACACGGCCATATCTAGTTTAAGTCTGCTTAGGAACCTGACAAGAAAATTAGATCCTCTTCAGCTCAATATACTGTACTTGCTGCGAACAGACGCCAGTGCTATTTGTCCTGTGTATGGCAATGGCAGCGCAATAGTGACTCTTTTTACCAGAAAACAACTCTTGCTCGTAGTACCAGAAACTGCATGGGATTCAACTCCATTTAGGACTGGGATACAAACGCTAGCTCACATTACAAGAAACACACTCTGCTTTTGAGAAAAGAGCACTCTTCTACTCTATGGTGTTTCCTATAATGCCAGAACAGTGAGCTTCCTAAGAACAAAAGAACTGTGCTTCCTACAAACACGGATCATATCTAGTTCAACTCTGCTTAGGAAACTGACAAGAACAGTAGCACCTATCCAGTCCAATACACTGTACTTGCTGGGAACAGACACGAGTGCTATTTGCACTGTGTATGGCAATGGGAGAGCAATGTGACTTTCCTTACCAGAAAAGAACTCTTGTTCGTAGTACCTGAAACTGCATGTGATTCAACTCCATTTAGGACTAGGAAACAAACGCTCGCTTGCCTTACAAGAAACACACTCTGCTTTTGAGAAAAGAGCACTCTTCTACTCTACTGTGTTTCCTATAGGGCCAGAACAGTGAACTTGCTCAGAACATAAGAACTGTGCTTCCTACACACACGGGCCATATCTAGTTCAACTCTGCTTAGGAAACTGACAAGAAAAGTAGCTCCTCTTAGTCCGATACACTGTACTTGCTGGGAACAGACACGAGTGCTATTTGCACTGTGTATGGCAATGGGAGCGCAATAGTGACTTTCCTTACCAGAAAACAACTCTTGCTCATAGGACCAGAAACTGCATGTGATTCAACTCCATTTAGGACTGGGTAACAAACGCTAGCTCGCCTTACAAGAAACACACTCTGCTTTTGAGAAAAGCGCACTCTTCTACTCCTCTGTGTTTCCTATAGGGTCCGAACAGTGAGCTTGCTCAGAACAAAAGAACTGTGCTTCCTACAAACACGGATCATATTTAGTTCAACTCTGCTTAGGAAACTACAAGAAAAGTAGCTCCTCTTCAGTCCGATACACTGTACTTGCTGGGAACAGACGCGAGTGCTATTTGCACTGTGTATGGCAATGGGAGCGCAATAGTGACTTTCCTTACCAGAAAACAACTCTTGCTCATAGGACTAGAAACTGCATGTGATTCAACTCCATTTAGGACTGGGAAACAAATGCTAGCTCGCCTTACAAGAAACACACTCTGCTTTTGAGAAAAGAGCACTCTTCTACTCTACTGTGTTTCCTATAGGGCCAGAACAGTGAGCTTGCTCAGAACATAAGAACTGTGCTTCCTACACACACGGCCATATCTAGTTCAATTCTGCTTAGGAACCTGAAAGAACAGTAGATCCTCTTCAGTCCAATACACTGTACTTGCTGGGAACAGACGCCAGTGCTCTTTGTCCTGTATATGGCAATTGGAGCACAATAGTGACTCTTCTTACCAGAAAACAACTCTTGCTCGTAGGACTAGAAACTGCATGTGATTAAACTCCATTTAGGACTGGGAAACAAACGCTAGCTCACCTTACAAGAAACACACTCTGCTTTAGAGAAAAGAGCACTCTTCTACTCTACTGTGTTTCCTATAGGGCCAGAACAGTGAGTTTGCTCAGAACAAAAGAGCTGTGCTTCCTACACATGGGCCAAAACTAGTTCCACTCTGCTTAGGAAACTGACAAGAACAGTAGCTCCTCTTCAGTCCGATACAATGTACTTGCTGGGAACAGACGCGAGGGCTATTTGCACTGTGTATGGCAATGGGAGCGCAATAGTGACTTTCCTTACCAGAAAACAACTCTTGCTCGTAGGACCAGAAACTGCATGTGATTCAACTCCATTTAGGACTGAGAAACAAATGCTAGCTCGCCTTACATGAAACAAACTCTGCTTTTGAGAAAAGAGCACTCTTCTACTTTAATGTGTTTCTTATGGGGTCCAAACAGTGAGCTTGCTCAGAACCAAAGAACTGTGCTTCCTACACACACGGATCATATCTAGTTCAACTCTTCTTAGTAAACTGACAAGAACAGTAGCTCCTATTCAGTCCAATACAATGTACTTGCGGGGAACAGAAGCAAGTGCTATTTGCACTGTGTATGGCAATTGGAGCCCAATAGTGACTTGTCTTACCAGAAAACAACTCTTGCTCGTAGGACAAAAAACTGCATGTGACTCAACTCCATTTAGGACTGGGAAACAAACGCTAGCTCGACTTTTAAGAAACACACTCTGCTTTTGAGAAAAGAGCACTCTTCTACTCTACTGTGTTTCCTATGTGTTCCGAAAAGTGAGCTTGCTCAGAACAAAAAAACTGTGCTTCCTACACACACTGCCATATCTAGTTCAAGTCTGCTTAGGAACCTGACAAGAACAGTAGATACTCTTCAGTCCAATACACTGTACTTGCTGGGAAGAGACGCGAGTGCTATTTGTCCTGTGTATGGCAATTGCAGCGCAATAGTGACTCTTCTTACCAGAAAACAACTCTTGCTCATGGACCAGAAACTGCATGTGATTCAACTCCATTTAGGACTGGGAAACAAATGCTAGCTCGCCTTACTTGAAACACACTCTCCTTTTGAGAAAAGAGCACTCTTCTACTCTACTGTGTTTCCTATGTGTTCCGAACAGTGAGCTTGCTGAGAACAAAAAAACTGTGCTTCCTACACACACGGCCATATCTAGTTCAAGTCTGCTTAGGAACCTGACAAGAACAGTAGATCCTCTTCAGTCCAATACACTGTACTTGCTGGGAACAGACTCCAGTGCTATTTGTCCTGTGTATGGCAATCGCAGCGCAATAGTGACTCTTCTTACCAGAAAACAACTCTTGCTCGTAGTACCAGAAACTGCATGTGATTCAACTCCATTTAGGCCTGGGAAACAAACTCTAGCTCGCTTTACAAGAAACACACTCTGCTTTTGAGAAAAGAGCACTCTTCTTCTCTACTGTGTTTCCTATAGTGCCAGAACAGTGAGCTTGCTCAGAAAAAAAGAACTGTGCTTCCTACACACACGGCCATATCTAGTTCAAGTCTGCTTAGGAACCTGACAAGAACAGTAGATCCTCTTCAGTCCAATACAGTGTACTTGCTGGGAACAGAGGCCAATGCTATTTGTCCTGTGTATGGCAATGGCAGCGCAATAGTGACTCTTCTTACCAGAAAACAACTCTTGCTCGTGGACCAGAAACTGCATGTGATTCAACTCCATTTAGGACTGCGAAACAAACTCTAGCTCGCTTTACAAGAAACACACTCTGCTTTTGAGAAAAGAGCACTCTTCTACTCTACTGTGTTTCCTATAGGGCCAGAACAGTGAGCTTGCTCAGAAAAAAAGAACTGTGCCTCCTACACACAGGGGCCATATGTAGTTCAACTCTGCTTAGGAAACTGACAAGAACAGTAGCTCCTCTTCTTTCCAATACACTGTACTTCCTGGGAACAGATGGGAGGGCTATTTGCACTGTGTATGGCAATGGGAGCACAATAGTGACTTTCCTTACCAGAAAACAACTCTTGCTCATAGGAACACAAACTGCATGTGATTCCACTCCATTTAGGAATGGGAAACAAAAGCTAGCTCGCCTTAAAAGAAACACACTCTGCTTTTCAGAAAAAAGCACTCTTCTACTCTACTGTGTTTCCTATGGGGTCCGAACAGTGAGCTTGCTCAGAACAAAAAAACTGTGCTTCCTACATACACGGCCATATCTAGTTCAAGTCTGCTTAGGAACCTGACAAGTACAATAGATCCTCTTCAGCCCAATACACTGTACTTGCTGCGAACAGACGCCAGTGTTATTTGTCCTGTGTATGGCAATGGCAGCGCAATAGTGACTCTTTTTACCAGAAAACAACTCTTGCTCGTAGTACCAGAAACTGCATGTGATTCAACTCCATTTAGGACTGCGAAACAAACGCTAGCTCGCCTTACAAGTAACACACTCTGCTTTAGAGAAAAGAGCACTCTTCTGCTCTACTGTGTTTCCTATGGGGTCCAAACAGTGAGCTTGCAAAGAACAAAAGAACTGTGCTTCCTACAAACACGGATCATATTTAGTTCAACTCTGCTTAGGAAACTGACAAGAACAGTAGCACCTATCCAGTCCAATACATTGTACTTGCTGGGAACAGACACGAGTTCTATTTGCACTGTGTATGGCAATGGGAGCGCAATGTGACTTTCCTTACCAGAAAAGAACTCTTGTTCGTAGGACCTGAAACTGCATGTGATTCAACTCCATTTAGGACTAGGAAACAAACGCTAGCTCGCCTTACAAGAAACACACTCTGCTTTTGAGAAAAGAGCACTCTTCTACTCTACTGTGTTTCCTATAGGGCCAGAACAGTGAGCTTGCTCAGAACATAAGAACTGTGCTTCCTACACACACGGGCCATATCTAGTTCAACTCTGCTTAGGAAACTGACAAGAAAAGTAGCTCCTCTTCAGTCCGATACACTGTACTTGCTGGGAACAGACGCGAGTGCTATTTGCACTGTGTATGGCAATGGGAGCGCAATAGTGACTTTCCTTACCAGAAAACAACTCTTGCTCATAGGACTAGAAACTGCATGTGATTCAACTCCATTTAGGACTGGGAAACAAACGCTAGCTCGCCTTACAAGAAACACACTCTGCTTTTGAGAAAAGCGCACTCTTCTACTCTACTGTGTTTCCTATAGGGTCCGAACAGAAAGCTTGCTCAGAACAAAAGAACTGTGCTTCCTACACACGGCCATATCTAGTTCAATTCTGCTTAGGAACCTGAAAGAACAGTAGATCCTCTTCAGTCCAATACACTGTACTTGCTGGGAACAGACGCCAGTGCTCTTTGTCCTGTATATGGCAATTGGAGCACAATAGTGACTCTTCTTACCATAAAACAACTCTTGCTCATAGGACCAGAAACTGCATGTGATTCAACTCCATTTAGGACTGGGAAACAAACGATAGCTCGCCTTACAAGAAACACACTCTGCTTTAGAGAAAAGAGCACTCTTCTACTCTACTGTGTTTCCTATAGGGCCAGAACAGTGAGCTTGCTCAGAAAAAAAAACTGTGCTTCCTACACACACGGGCCATATCTAGTTCAACTCTGCTTAGGAAACTGACAAGAACAGTAGCTCCTCTTCAGTCCGATACACTGTACTTGCTGGGAACAGACGCCATTGCTATTTGCACTGTGGATGGCAATGGGAGCACAATAGTGACTTTCCTTACCAGAAAACAACTCTTGCTCGTAGGACCAGAAACTGCATATGATTCAACTCTATTTAGGACTGAGAAACAAATGCTAGCTTGCCTTCCATGAAACACACTCTGCTTTTGAGAAAAGAGCACTCTTCTACTCTACTGTGTTTCCTAAGGGGTACGAACAGTGAGCTTGCTCAGAACAAAAAAACTGTGCTTCCTACACACACGGCTATATCTAGTTCAAGTCTGCTTAGGAACCTGACAAGAACAGTAGATCCTCTTCAGTCCAATACACTGTACTTGCTGGGAACAGACGCCAGTGCTATTAGTCCTGTGTATGGCAATGGCAGCGCAATAGTGACTCTTCTTACCAGAAAACAACTCTTGCTCGTAGTACCAGAAACTGCATGTGATTCAACTCCATTTAGGCCTGGGAAACAAACTCTAGCTCGCTTTACAAGAAACACACTCTGCTTTTGAGAAAAGAGCACTCTTCTACTCTACTGTGTTTCCTATAGGGCCAGAACAGTGAGCTTGCTCAGAAAAAAAGAACTGTGCTTCCTACACACACGGGCCATATCTAGTTCAACTCTGCTTAGAAAACTGAGAAGAACAGTAGCTCCTCTTCAGTCCAATACACTGTACTTGCTGGGAAGAGACGCGAGGGCTATTTGCACTGTGTATGGCAATGGGAGCGCAATAGTGACTTTCTTTACCAGAAAACAACTCTTGCCCATAGGACCAGAAACTGCATGTGATTCCACTCCATTTAGGAATGGGAAACAAACGGTAGCTCGCCTTACAAGAAACACACTCTGCTTTAGAGAAACGAGCACTCTTCTACTCTACTGTGTTTCCTATGGGGTCCAAACAGTGAGCTTGCTCAGAACAAACGAACTGTGCTTCCTACACACACGGACCATATCTAGTTTAACTCTGCTTAGTAAACTGACAAGAACAGTAGCTCCTATTCAGTCCAATACACTGTACTTGCTGGGAAAAGACGCGAGTGCTATTTGCCTTGTGTAGGGCAATGGGAGCACAATAGTGACTTTCCTTACCATAAAACAACTCTTGCTCATAGTACCAGAAACTGCATGTGATTCAACTCCATTTAGGTCTGGGAAACAAATGCTAGCTCGCCTTACATGAAACACACTCTGCTTTTGAGAAAAGCGCACTCTTCTACTCTACATTTTTTCCTATGGGGTCCAAACAGTGAGCTTACTCAGAACAAAAGAACTGTGCTTCCTACACACAAGGGCCATATCTGGTTCAACTCTGCTTAGGAAACTGAAAAGTACAGTAGCTCCTTTTCAGTCCAATACACTGTACTTGCGGGGAAGAGACGCGAGTGCTATTTGCACTGTGTATGGCAATTAGAGCACAATAGTGACTTGTCTTACCAGAAAACAACTCTTGCTCGTAGGACAAAAAACTGCATGTGACTCAAATCCATATAGGACTGGGAAACAAACGCTAGCTCGCCTTACAAGAAACACACTCTGCTTTTGAGAAAAGAGCACTCTTCTACTCTACTGTGTTTCCTATGGAGTCCGAACACTGAACTTGCTCAGAACAAAAGAACTGAGCTTCCTACACACACGGCCATATGTAGTTCAATTCTGCTTACGAACCTGACAAGAACAGTAGATCCTCTTCAGTCCAATACACTGTACTTGCTGGGAACAGACGCCAGTGCTCTTTGTCCTGTATATGGCAATTGGAGCACAATAGTGACTCTTCTTACCATAAAACAACTCTTGCTCGTAGGACCAGAAACTGCATGTGATTCAACTCCATTTAGGACTGGGAAACAAACGATAGCTCGCCTTACAAGAAACACACTCTGCTTTAGAGAAAGGAGCACTCTTCTACTCTACTGTGTTTCCTATAGGGCCAGAACAGTGAGCTTGCTCAGAAAAAAAAACTGTGCTTCCTACACACACGGGCCATATCTAGTTCAACTCTGCTTAGGAAACTGACAAGAACAGTAGCTCCTCTTCAGTCCGATACACTGTACTTGCTGGGAACAGACGCCATTGCTATTTGCACTGTGGATGGCAATGGGAGCACAATAGTGACTTTCCTTACCAGAAAACAACTCTTGCTCGTAGGACCAGAAACTGCATATGATTCAACTCTTTTTAGGACTGAGAAACAAATGCTAGCTTGCCTTCCATGAAACACACTCTGCTTTTGAGAAAAGAGCACTCTTCTACTCTACTGTGTTTCCTAAGGGGTACGAACAGTGAGCTTGCTCAGAACAAAAAAACTGTGCTTCCTACACACACGGCCATATCTAGTTCAATTCTGCTTAGGAACCTGACAAGAACAGTAGATCCTCTTCAGTCCAATACACTGTACTTGCTGGGAACAGACGCCAGTGCTATTAGTCCTGTGTATGGCAATGGCAGCGCAATAGTGACTCTTCTTACCAGAAAACAACTCTTGCTCGTGGACCAGAAACTGCATGTGATTCAACTCCATTTAGGACTGGGAAACAAATGCTAGCTCGCCTTACATGAAACACACTCTTTTTTTTAGAAAAGAGCACTCTTCTACTCTACTGTGTTTCCTATGTGTTCCGAAAAGTGAGCTTGCTCAGAACAAAAAAACTGTGCTTCCTACACACACAGCCATATCTAGTTCAAGTCTGCTTAGGAACCTGACAAGAACAGTAGATCCTCTTCAGTCCAATACACTGTACTTGCTGGGAACAGACTCCAGTGCTATTTGTCCTGTGTATGGCAATGGCAGCGCAATAGTGACTCTTCTTACCAGAAAACAACTCTTGCACGTAGTACCAGAAACTGCATGTGATTCAACTCCATTTAGGCCTGGGAAACAAACTCTAGCTCGCTTTACAAGAAACACACTCTGCTTTTGAGAAAAGAGCACTCTTCTACTCTACTGTGTTTCCTATAGGGCCAGAACAGTGAGCTTGCTCAGAAAAAAAGAACTGTGCTTCCTACACACACGGGCCATATCTAGTTCAACTCTGCTTAGAAAACTGAGAAGAACAGTAGCTCCTCTTCAGTCCAATACACTGTACTTGCTGGGAAGAGACGCGAGGGCTATTTGCACTGTGTATGGCAATGGGAGCGCAATAGTGACTTTCCTTACCAGAAAACAACTCTTGCTCATAGGACCAGAAACTGCATGTGATTCCACTCCATTTAGGACTGGGAAACAAACGGTAGCTCGCCTTACAAGAAACACACTCTGCTTTAGAGAAAAGAGCACTCTTCTACTCTACTGTGTTTCCTATGGGGTCCAAACAGTGAGCTTGCTCAGAACAAACGAACTGTGCTTCCTACACACACGGACCATATCTAGTTCAACTCTGCTTAGTAAACTGACAAGAACAGTAGCTCCTACTCAGTCCAATACACAGTACTTGCTGGGAAAAGACGCGAGTGCTATTTGCCTTGTGTAGGGCAATGGGAGCACAATAGTGACTTTCCTTACCTTAAAACAACTCTTGCTCATAGGACCAGAAACTGCATGTGATTCAACTCCATTTAGGTCTGGGAAACAAATGCTAGCTCGCCTTACATGAAACACACTCTGCTTTTGAGAAAAGAGCACTCTTCTACTCTACTGTGTTTCCTATGGGGTCCGAACAGTGAGCTTGCTCAGAACAAAAGAACTGTGCTTCCTACACACAAGGGCCATATCTGGTTCAACTCTGCTTAGGAAACTGAAAAGAACAGTAGCTCCTTTTCAGTCCAATACACTGTACTTGCGGGGAAGAGATGCGAGTGCTATTTGCACTGTGTATGGCAATTAGAGCACAATAGTGACTGGTCTTACCAGAAAACAACTCTTGCTCGTAGGACAAAAAACTGCATGTGACTCAAATCCATATAGGACTGGGAAACAAACGCTAGCTCGACTTACAAGAAACACACTCTGCTTTTGAGAAAAGAGCACTCTTCTACTCTACTGTGTTTCCTATGGAGTCCGAACATTGAACTTGCTCAGAACAAAAGAACTGTGCTTCTTACACTCACGGCCATATGTAGTTCAATTCTGCTTAGGAACCTGACAAGAACAGTAGATCTTCTTCAGTCCAATACACTGTACTTGCTGGGAACAGACGCCAGTGCTATTTGTCCTGTGTATGGCAATGGCAGCGCAAAAGTGACTCTTCTTACCATAAAACAACTCTTGCTCGTAGGACTAGAAACTGCATGTGATTCAACTCCATTTAGGACTGGGAAACAAACGCTAGCTCGCCTTACAAGAAACACACTCTGCTTTAGAGAAAAGAGCACTCTTCTACTCTACTGTGTTTCCTATAGGGCCAGAACAGTGAGCTTGCTCAGAACAAAAGAGCTGTGCTTCCTACACATGGGCCAAAACTAGTTCCACTCTGCTTAGGAAACTGACAAGAACAGTAGCTCCTCTTCAGTCCGATACAATGTACTTGCTGGGAACAGACGCGAGTGCTATTTGCACTGTGTATGGCAATGGGAGCGCAATAGTGACTTTCCTTACCAGAAAACAACTCTTGCTCGTAGGACCAGAAACTGCATGTGATTCAACTCCATTTAGGAGTGGAAAACAAATGCTAGCTCGCCTTACATGAAACACACTCTGCTTTTGAGAAAAGAGCACTCTTCTACTCTACTGTGCTTCCTATGGGGTCTGAACAGTGAGCTTGCTCAGAACAAAAGAACTGTGCTTCCTACACACACGGGCCATATCTAGTTCAACTCTGCTTAGGAAACTGACAAGAACAGTAGATCCTCTTCAGTCCAATACACTGTACTTGCAGGGAACAGACGCGAGTGCTGTTTGTACTGTGTATGGCAATTGGAGCCCAATAGTGACTTGTCTTACCAGAAAACAACTCTTGCTCGTAGGACAAAAAACTGCATGTGACTCAACTCCATTTAGGACTGGGAAACAAATGCTAGCTCAACGTCCAAGAAACACACTCTGCTTTTGAGAAAAGAGCACTCTTCTACTCTACTGTGTTTCCTAAGTGTTCCGAACAGTGAGCTTGCTCAGAACAAAAAAATTGTGCTTCCTACACACACGGCAATATCTAGTTCAAGTCTCCTTAGGAACCTGACAAGAACAGTGATCCTCTTCAGTCCAATGCAGTGTACTTGCTGGGAACAGACGCCAATGCTATTTGTCCTGTGTATGGCAATGGCAGCGCAATAGTGACTCTTCTTACCAGAAAACAACTCTTGCTCGTGGACCAGAAACTGCATGTGATTCAACTACATTTAGGACTGGGAAAGAAACTCTAGCTCGCTTTACAAGAAACACACTCTGCCTTTGAGAAAAGAGCACTCTTCTACTCTACTGTGTTTCATATAGGGCCAGAACAGTGAGCTAGCTCAGAAAAAAAGAACTGTGCTTTCTACACACACGGGCCATATGTAGTTCAACTCTGCTTAGGAAACTGACAAGAACAGTAGCTCCTATTCAGTCCAATACACTGTACTTGCTGGGAAATGACGCGAGTGCTATTTGCCTTGTGTAGGGCAATGGGAGCACAATAGTGACTTTCCTTACCATAAAACAACTCTTGCTCATAGGACCAGAAACTGCATGTGATTCAACTCCATTTAGGTCTGGGAAACAAATGCTAGCTCGCCTTACATGAAACACACTCTGCTTTTGAGAAAAGAGCACTCTTCTACTCTACTGTGTTTCCTATGGGGTCCGAACAGTGAGCTTGCTCAGAACAAAAGAACTGTGCTTCCTACACACAAGGGCCATATCTGGTTCAACTCTGCTTAGGAAACTGAAAAGAACAGTAGCTCCTTTTCAGTCCAATACACTGTACTTGCGGGGAAGAGACGCGAGTGCTATTTGCACTGTATATGGCAATTAGAGCACAATAGTGACTCGTCTTACCAGAAAACAACTCTTGCTCGTAGGACAAAAAACTGCATGTGACTCAAATCCATATAGGACTGGGAAACAAACGCTAGCTCGACTTACAAGAAACACACTCTGCTTTTGAGAAAAGAGCACTCTTCTACTCTACTGTGTTTCCTATGGAGTCCGAACATTGAACTTGCTCAGAACAAAAGAACTGTGCTTCCTACACTCACGGCCATATGTAGTTCAATTCTGCTTAGGAACCTGACAAGAACAGTAGATCTTCTTCAGTCCAATACACTGTACTTGCTGGGAACAGACGCCAGTGCTATTTGTCCTGTGTATGGCAATGGCAGCGCAAAAGTGACTCTTCTTACCATAAAACAACTCTTGCTCGTAGGACTAGAAACTGCATGTGATTCAACTCCATTTAGGACTGGGAAACAAACGCTAGCTCGCCTTACAAGAAACACACTCTGCTTTAGAGAAAAGAGCACTCTTCTACTCTACTGTGTTTCCTATAGGGCCAGAACAGTGAGCTTGCTCAGAACAAAAGAGCTGTGCTTCCTACACATGGGCCAAAACTAGTTCCACTCTGCTTAGGAAACTGACAAGAACAGTAGCTCCTCTTCAGTCCGATACAATGTACTTGCTGGGAACAGACGCGAGTGCTATTTGCACTGTGTATGGCAATGGGAGCGCAATAGTGACTTTCCTTACCAGAAAACAACTCTTGCTCGTAGGACCAGAAACTGCATGTGATTCAACTCCATTTAGGAGTGGAAAACAAATGCTAGCTCGCCTTACATGAAACACACTCTGCTTTTGAGAAAAGAGCACTCTTCTACTCTACTGTGCTTCCTATGGGGTCTGAACAGTGAGCTTGCTCAGAACAAAAGAACTGTGCTTCCTACACACACGGGCCATATCTAGTTCAACTCTGCTTAGGAAACTGACAAGAACAGTAGATCCTCTTCAGTCCAATACACTGTACTTGCAGGGAACAGACGCGAGTGCTGTTTGTACTGTGTATGGCAATTGGAGCCCAATAGTGACTTGTCTTACCAGAAAACAACTCTTGCTCGTAGGACAAAAAACTGCATGTGACTCAACTCCATTTAGGACTGGGAAACAAATGCTAGCTCAACGTCCAAGAAACACACTCTGCTTTTGAGAAAAGAGCACTCTTCTACTCTACTGTGTTTCCTAAGTGTTCCGAACAGTGAGCTTGCTCAGAACAAAAAAATTGTGCTTCCTACACACACGGCAATATCTAGTTCAAGTCTCCTTAGGAACCTGACAAGAACAGTGATCCTCTTCAGTCCAATGCAGTGTACTTGCTGGGAACAGACGCCAATGCTATTTGTCCTGTGTATGGCAATGGCAGCGCAATAGTGACTCTTCTTACCAGAAAACAACTCTTGCTCGTGGACCAGAAACTGCATGTGATTCAACTACATTTAGGACTGGGAAAGAAACTCTAGCTCGCTTTACAAGAAACACACTCTGCCTTTGAGAAAAGAGCACTCTTCTACTCTACTGTGTTTCATATAGGGCCAGAACAGTGAGCTAGCTCAGAAAAAAAGAACTGTGCTTTCTACACACACGGGCCATATGTAGTTCAACTCTGCTTAGGAAACTGACAAGAACAGTAGCTCCTATTCAGTCCAATACACTGTACTTGCTGGGAAATGACGCGAGTGCTATTTGCCTTGTGTAGGGCAATGGGAGCACAATAGTGACTTTCCTTACCATAAAACAACTCTTGCTCATAGGACCAGAAACTGCATGTGATTCAACTCCATTTAGGTCTGGGAAACAAATGCTAGCTCGCCTTACATGAAACACACTCTGCTTTTGAGAAAAGAGCACTCTTCTACTCTACTGTGTTTCCTATGGGGTCCGAACAGTGAGCTTGCTCAGAACAAAAGAACTGTGCTTCCTACACACAAGGGCCATATCTGGTTCAACTCTGCTTAGGAAACTGAAAAGAACAGTAGCTCCTTTTCAGTCCAATACACTGTACTTGCGGGGAAGAGACGCGAGTGCTATTTGCACTGTATATGGCAATTAGAGCACAATAGTGACTCGTCTTACCAGAAAACAACTCTTGCTCGTAGGACAAAAAACTGCATGTGACTCAAATCCATATAGGACTGGGAAACAAACGCTAGCTCGACTTACAAGAAACACACTCTGCTTTTGAGAAAAGAGCACTCTTCTACTCTACTGTGTTTCCTATGGAGTCCGAACATTGAACTTGCTCAGAACAAAAGAACTGTGCTTCCTACACTCACGGCCATATGTAGTTCAATTCTGCTTAGGAACCTGACAAGAACAGTAGATCTTCTTCAGTCCAATACACTGTACTTGCTGGGAACAGACGCCAGTGCTATTTGTCCTGTGTATGGCAATGGCAGCGCAAAAGTGACTCTTCTTACCATAAAACAACTCTTGCTCTTAGGACTAGAAACTGCATGTGATTCAACTCCATTTAGGACTGGGAAACAAACGCTAGCTCGCCTTACAAGAAACACACTCTGCTTTAGAGAAAAGAGCACTCTTCTACTCTACTGTGTTTCCTATAGGGCCAGAACAGTGAGCTTGCTCAGAACAAAAGAGCTGTGCTTCCTACACATGGGCCAAAACTAGTTCCACTCTGCTTAGGAAACTGACAAGAACAGTAGCTCCTCTTCAGTCCGATACAATGTACTTGCTGGGAACAGACGCGAGTGCTATTTGCACTGTGTATGGCAATGGGAGCGCAATAGTGACTTTCCTTACCAGAAAACAACTCTTGCTCGTAGGACCAGAAACTGCATGTGATTCAACTCCATTTAGGAGTGGAAAACAAATGCTAGCTCGCCTTACATGAAACACACTCTGCTTTTGAGAAAAGAGCACTCTTCTACTCTACTGTGCTTCCTATGGGGTCTGAACAGTGAGCTTGCTCAGAACAAAAGAACTGTGCTTCCTACACACACGGGCCATATCTAGTTCAACTCTGCTTAGGAAACTGACAAGAACAGTAGATCCTCTTCAGTCCAATACACTGTACTTGCAGGGAACAGACGCGAGTGCTGTTTGCACTGTGTATGGCAATTGGAGCCCAATAGTGACTTGTCTTACCAGAAAACAACTCTTGCTCGTAGGACAAAAAACTGCATGTGACTCAACTCCATTTAGGACTGGGAAACAAATGCTAGCTCAACGTCCAAGAAACACACTCTGCTTTTGAGAAAAGAGCACTCTTCTACTCTACTGTGTTTCCTAAGTGTTCCGAACAGTGAGCTTGCTCAGAACAAAAAAATTGTGCTTCCTACACACACGGCAATATCTAGTTCAAGTCTCCTTAGGAACCTGACAAGAACAGTGATCCTCTTCAGTCCAATGCAGTGTACTTGCTGGGAACAGACGCCAATGCTATTTGTCCTGTGTATGGCAATGGCAGCGCAATAGTGACTCTTCTTACCAGAAAACAACTCTTGCTCGTGGACCAGAAACTGCATGTGATTCAACTACATTTAGGACTGGGAAAGAAACTCTAGCTCGCTTTACAAGAAACACACTCTGCCTTTGAGAAAAGAGCACTCTTCTACTCTACTGTGTTTCATATAGGGCCAGAACAGTGAGCTAGCTCAGAAAAAAAGAACTGTGCTTTCTACACACACGGGCCATATGTAGTTCAACTCTGCTTAGGAAACTGACAAGAACAGTAGCTCCTATTCAGTCCAATACACTGTACTTGCTGGGAAATGACGCGAGTGCTATTTGCCTTGTGTAGGGCAATGGGAGCACAATAGTGACTTTCCTTACCATAAAACAACTCTTGCTCATAGGACCAGAAACTGCATGTGATTCAACTCCATTTAGGTCTGGGAAACAAATGCTAGCTCGCCTTACATGAAACACACTCTGCTTTTGAGAAAAGAGCACTCTTCTACTCTACTGTGTTTCCTATGGGGTCCGAACAGTGAGCTTGCTCAGAACAAAAGAACTGTGCTTCCTACACACAAGGGCCATATCTGGTTCAACTCTGCTTAGGAAACTGAAAAGAACAGTAGCTCCTTTTCAGTCCAATACACTGTACTTGCGGGGAAGAGACGCGAGTGCTATTTGCACTGTATATGGCAATTAGAGCACAATAGTGACTCGTCTTACCAGAAAACAACTCTTGCTCGTAGGACAAAAAACTGCATGTGACTCAAATCCATATAGGACTGGGAAACAAACGCTAGCTCGACTTACAAGAAACACACTCTGCTTTTGAGAAAAGAGCACTCTTCTACTCTACTGTGTTTCCTATGGAGTCCGAACATTGAACTTGCTCAGAACAAAAGAACTGTGCTTCCTACACTCACGGCCATATGTAGTTCAATTCTGCTTAGGAACCTGACAAGAACAGTAGATCTTCTTCAGTCCAATACACTGTACTTGCTGGGAACAGACGCCAGTGCTATTTGTCCTGTGTATGGCAATGGCAGCGCAAAAGTGACTCTTCTTACCATAAAACAACTCTTGCTCTTAGGACTAGAAACTGCATGTGATTCAACTCCATTTAGGACTGGGAAACAAACGCTAGCTCGCCTTACAAGAAACACACTCTGCTTTAGAGAAAAGAGCACTCTTCTACTCTACTGTGTTTCCTATAGGGCCAGAACAGTGAGCTTGCTCAGAACAAAAGAGCTGTGCTTCCTACACATGGGCCAAAACTAGTTCCACTCTGCTTAGGAAACTGACAAGAACAGTAGCTCCTCTTCAGTCCGATACAATGTACTTGCTGGGAACAGACGCGAGTGCTATTTGCACTGTGTATGGCAATGGGAGCGCAATAGTGACTTTCCTTACCAGAAAACAACTCTTGCTCGTAGGACCAGAAACTGCATGTGATTCAACTCCATTTAGGAGTGGAAAACAAATGCTAGCTCGCCTTACATGAAACACACTCTGCTTTTGAGAAAAGAGCACTCTTCTACTCTACTGTGCTTCCTATGGGGTCTGAACAGTGAGCTTGCTCAGAACAAAAGAACTGTGCTTCCTACACACACGGGCCATATCTAGTTCAACTCTGCTTAGGAAACTGACAAGAACAGTAGATCCTCTTCAGTCCAATACACTGTACTTGCAGGGAACAGACGCGAGTGCTGTTTGCACTGTGTATGGCAATTGGAGCCCAATAGTGACTTGTCTTACCAGAAAACAACTCTTGCTCGTAGGACAAAAAACTGCATGTGACTCAACTCCATTTAGGACTGGGAAACAAATGCTAGCTCAACGTCCAAGAAACACACTCTGCTTTTGAGAAAAGAGCACTCTTCTACTCTACTGTGTTTCCTAAGTGTTCCGAACAGTGAGCTTGCTCAGAACAAAAAAACTGTGCTTCCTACACACACGGCCATATCTAGTTCAAGTCTCCTTAGGAACCTGACAAGAACAGTAGATCCTCTTCAGTCCAATGCAGTGTACTTGCTGGGAACAGACGCCAATGCTATTTGTCCTGTGTATGGCAATGGCAGCGCAATAGTGACTCTTCTTACCAGAAAACAACTCTTGCTCGTGGACCAGAAACTGCATGTGATTCAACTACATTTAGGACTGGGAAAGAAACTCTAGCTCGCTTTACAAGAAACACACTCTGCTTTTGAGAAAAGAGCACTCTTCTACTCTACTGTGTTTCCTATAGGGCCAGAACAGTGAGCTAGCTCAGAAAAAAAAGAACTGTGCTTTCTACACACACGGGCCATATGTAGTTCAACTCTGCTTAGTAAACTGACAAGAACAGTAGCTCCTATTCAGTCCAATACACAGTACTTGCTGGGAAAAGACGCGAGTGCTATTTGCCTTGTGTAGGGCAATGGGAGCACAATAGTGACTTTCCTTACCATAAAAAAACTCTTGCTCATAGGACCAGAAACTGCATGTGATTCAACTCCATTTAGGTCTGGGAAACAAATGCTAGCTCGCCTTACATGAAACACACTCTGCTTTTGAGAAAAGAGCACTCTTCTACTCTACTGTGTTTCCTATGGGGTCCGAACAGTGAGCTTGCTCAGAACAAAAGAACTGTGCTTCCTACACACAAGGGCCATATCTGGTTCAACTCTGCTTAGGAAACTGAAAAGAACAGTAGCTCCTTTTCAGTCCAATACACTGTACTTGCGGGGAAGAGACGCGAGTGCTATTTGCACTGTGTATGGCAATTAGAGCACAATAGTGACTCGTCTTACCAGAAAACAACTCTTGCTCGTAGGACAAAAAACTGCATGTGACTCAAATCCATATAGGACTGGGAAACAAACGCTAGCTCGACTTACAAGAAACACACTCTGCTTTTGAGAAAAGAGCACTCTTCTACTCTACTGTGTTTCCTATGGAGTCCGAATATTGAACTTGCTCAGAACAAAAGAACTGTGCTTCCTATACTCACGGCCATATGTAGTTCAATTCTGCTTAGGAACCTGACAAGAACAGTAGATCTTCTTCAGTCCAATACACTGTACTTGCTGGGAACAGACGCCAGTGCTATTTGTCCTGTGTATGGCAATGGCAGCGCAAAAGTGACTCTTCTTACCATAAAACAACTCTTGCTCGTAGGACTAGAAACTGCATGTGATTCAACTCCATTTAGGACTGGGAAACAAACGCTAGCTCGCCTTACAAGAAACACACTCTGCTTTAGAGAAAAGAGCACTCTTCTACTCTACTGTGTTTCCTATAGGGCCAGAACAGTGAGCTTGCTCAGAACAAAAGAGCTGTGCTTCCTACACATGGGCCAAAACTAGTTCCACTCTGCTTAGGAAACTGACAAGAACAGTAGCTCCTCTTCAGTCCGATACAATGTACTTGCTGGGAACAGACGCGAGTGCTATTTGCACTGTGTATGGCAATGGGAGCGCAATAGTGACTTTCCTTACCAGAAAACAACTCTTGCTCGTAGGACCAGAAACTGCATGTGATTCAACTCCATTTAGGAGTGGAAAACAAATGCTAGCTCGCCTTACATGAAACACACTCTGCTTTTGAGAAAAGAGCACTCTTCTACTCTACTGTGCTTCCTATGGGGTCTGAACAGTGAGCTTGCTCAGAACAAAAGAACTGTGCCTCCTACACGCACGGGCCATATCTAGTTCAACTCTGCTTAGGAAACTGACAAGAACAGTAGATCCTCTTCAGTCCAATACACTGTACTTGCAGGGAACAGACGCGAGTGCTCTTTGCACTGTGTATGGCAATTGGAGCCCAATAGTGACTTGTCTTACCAGAAAACAACTCTTGCTCGTAGGACAAAAAACTGCATGTGACTCAACTCCATTTAGGACTGGGAAACAAATGCTAGCTCAACGTCCAAGAAACACACTCTGCTTTTGAGAAAAGAGCACTCTTCTACTGTACTGTGTTTCCTAAGTGTTCCGAACAGTGAGCTTGCTCAGAACAAAAAAACTGTGCTTCCTACACACATGGCCATATCTAGTTCAAGTCTCCTTAGGAACCTGACAAGAACAGTAGATCCTCTTCAGTCCAATGCAGTGTACTTGCTGGGAACAGACGCCAATGCTATTTGTCCTGTGTATGGCAATGGCAGCGCAATAGTGACTCTTCTTACCAGAAAACAACTCTTGCTCGTGGACCAGAAACTGCATGTGATTCAACTACATTTAGGACTGGGAAAGAAACTCTAGCTCGCTTTACAAGAAACACAGTCTGCTTTTGAGAAAAGAGCACTCTTCTACTCTACTGTGTTTCCTATAGGGCCAGAACAGTGAGCTAGCTCAGAAAAAAAGAACTGTGCTTTCTACACACACGGGCCATATGTAGTTCAACTCTGCTTAGGAAACTGAGAAGAACAGTAGCTCCTCTTCTTTCCAATACACTGTACTTGCTGGGAACAGATAGGAGGGCTATTTGCACTGTGTATGGCAATGGGAGCACAATAGTGACTTTCCTTACCAGAAAACAACTCTTGCTCGTAGGAAGACAAACTGCATGTGAGTCCACTCCATTTAGGAATGGGAAACAAACGCTAGCTCGCCTTAAAAGAAACACACTCTGCTTTTGAGAAAAAAGCACTCTTCTACTCTACTGTGTTTCCTATGGGGTCCGAAGAGTGAGCTTGCTCAGAACAAAAAAACTGTGCTTCCTACACACACGGCCATATCTAGTTCAAGTCTGCTTAGGAACCTGACAAGAACAATAGATCCTCTTCAGCCCAATATACTGTACTTGCTGCGAACAGACGCCAGTGCTATTTGTCCTGTGTATGGCAATGGGAGCGCAATAGTGACTCTTTTTACCAGAAAACAACTCTTGCTCGTAGTACCAGAAACTGCATGTGATTCAACTCCATTTAGGACTGCAAAACAAACGCTAGCTTGCCTTACAAGTAACACACTCTGCTTTAGAGAAAAGAGCACTCTTCTGCTCTACTGTGTTTCCTATTGGGACCAAAGAGTGAGCTTGCAAAGAACAAAAGAACTGTTCTTCCTACAAACACGCATCATATCTAGTTCAACTCTGCTTAGGAAACTGACAAGAACAGTAGCACCTATCCAGTCCAATACACTGTACTTGCTGGGAACAGACACGAGTGCTATTTGCACTGTGTATGGCAATGGGAGCGCAATGTGACTTTCCTTACCAGAAAAGAACTCTTGTTCGTAGGACCTGAAACTGCATGTGATTCAACTCCATTTAGGACTAGGAAACAAACGCTAGCTTGCCTTACAAGAAACACACTCTGCTTTTGAGAAAAGAGCACTCTTCTACTCTACTGTGTTTCCTATAGGGCCAGAACAGTGAGCTTGATCAGAAAAAAAAACTGTGCTTCCTACACACACGGGGCATATCTAGTTCCACTCTGCTTAGGAAACTGACAAGAACAGTAGCTCCTCTTCAGTCCAATACACTGTACTTGCTGGGAACAGACGCCAGTGCTATTTGCACTGTGGATGGCAATGGGAGCACAATAGTGACTTTCCTTACCAGAAAACAACTCTTGCTCGTAGGACCAGAAACTGCATATGATTCAAGTCCATGTAGGACTGAGAAACAAATGCTAGCTTGCCTTCCATGAAACACACTCTGCTTTTGAGAAAAGAGCACTCTTCTACTCTACTGTGTTTCCTATGGGGTACAAACAGTGAGCTTGCTCAGAACATAAGAACTGTGCTTCCTACACACACGGGCCACATCTAGTTCAACTCAGCTTAGGAAACTGACAAGAACAGTAGCTCCTCTTCAGTCCGATACACTGTACTTGCTGGGAACAGACGCGAGTGCTATTTGCACTGTATATGGCAATGGGAGCGCAATAGTGACTTTCCTTACCAGAAAACAACTCTTGCTCGTAGGACCAGAAACTGCATGTGATTCAACTCCATTTAGGACTGAGAAACAAATGCTAGCTCGCCTTACATGAAACACACTCTTTTTTTTAGAAAAGAGCAGTCTTCTACTCTACTGTGTTTCCTATGTGTTCCGAAAAGTGAGCTTGCTCAGAACAAAAAAACTGTGCTTCCTACACACACGGCCATATCTAGTTCAAGTCTGCTTAGGAACCTGACAAGAACAGTAGATCCTCTTCAGTCCAATACACTGTACTTGTTTGGAACAGACGCCAGTGCTATTTGTCCTGTGTATGGCAATGGCAGCGCAATAGTGACTCTTCTTACCAGAAAACAACTCTTGCTCGTGGACCAGAAACTGCATGTGATTCAACTCCATTTAGGACTGGGAAACAAATGCTAGCTCGCCTTACATGAAACACACTCTGCTTTTGAGAAAAGAGCACTCTTCTACTCTACTGTGTTTCCTATGATTTCCGAACAGTGAGCTTGCTGAGAACAAAAAAACTGTGCTTCCTACACACACGGACCATATCTAGTTCAACTCTGCTTAGTAAACTGACAAGAACAGTAGCTCCTATTCAGTCCAATACACAGTACTTGCTGGGAAAAGACGCGAGTGCTATTTGCCTTGTGTAGGGCAATGGGAGCACAATAGTGACTTTCCTTACCATAAAACAACTCTTGCTCATAGGACCAGAAACTGCATGTGATTCAACTCCATTTAGGTCTGGGAAACAAATGCTAGCTCGCCTTACATGAAACACACTCTGCTTTTGAGAAAAGAGCACTCTTCTACTCTACTGTGTTTCCTATGGGGTCCGAACAGTGAGCTTGCTCAGAACAAAAGAACTGTGCTTCCTACACACAAGGGCCATATCTGGTTCAACTCTGCTTAGGAAACTGAAAAGAACAGTAGCTCCTTTTCAGTCCAATACACTGTACTTGCGGGGAAGAGACGCGAGTGCTATTTGCACTGTGTATGGCAATTAGAGCACAATAGTGACTCGTCTTACCAGAAAACAACTCTTGCTCGTAGGACAAAAAACTGCATGTGACTCAAATCCATATAGGACTGGGAAACAAACGCTAGCTCGACTTACAAGAAACACACTCTGCTTTTGAGAAAAGAGCACTCTTCTACTCTACTGTGTTTCCTATGGAGTCCGAACATTGAACTTGCTCAGAACAAAAGAACTGTGCTTCCTACACTCACGGCCATATGTAGTTCAATTCTGCTTAGGAACCTGACAAGAACCGTAGATCTTCTTCAGTCCAATACACTGTACTTGCTGGGAACAGACGCCAGTGCTATTTGTCCTGTGTATGGCAATGGCAGCGCAAAAGTGACTCTTCTTACCATAAAACAACTCTTGCTCGTAGGACTAGAAACTGCATGTGATTCAACTCCATTTAGGACTGGGAAACAAACGCTAGCTCGCCTTACAAGAAACACACTCTGCTTTAGAGAAAAGAGCACTCTTCTACTCTACTGTGTTTCCTATAGGGCCAGAACAGTGAGCTTGCTCAGAACAAAAGAGCTGTGCTTCCTACACATGGGCCAAAACTAGTTCCACTCTGCTTAGGAAACTGACAAGAACAGTAGCTCCTCTTCAGTCCGATACAATGTACTTGCTGGGAACAGACGCGAGGGCTATTTGCACTGTGTATGGCAATGGGAGCACAATAGTGACTTTCCTTACCAGAAAACAACTCTTGCTCGTAGGACCAGAAACTGCATGTGATTCAACTCCATTTAGGAGTGGAAAACAAATGCTAGCTCGCCTTACATGAAACACACTCTGCTTTTGAGAAAAGAGCACTCTTCTACTCTACTGTGCTTCCTATGGGGTCTGAACAGTGAGCTTGCTCAGAACAAAAGAACTGTGCTTCCTGCACACACGGGGGATATCTAGTTCAACTCTGCTTAGGAAACTGACAAGAACAGTAGATCCTCTTCAGTCCAATACACTGTACTTGCAGGGAACAGACGCGAGTGCTGTTTGCACTGTGTATGGCAATTGGAGCCCAATAGTGACTTGTCTTACCAGAAAACAACTCTTGCTCGTAGGACAAAAAACTGCATGTGACTCAACTCCATTTAGGACTGGGAAACAAATGCTAGCTCGACGTCCAAGAAACACACTCTGCTTTTGAGAAAAGAGCACTCTTCTACTCTACTGTGTTTCCTAAGTGTTCCGAACAGTGAGCTGGCTCAGAACAAAAAAACTGTGCTTCCTACACACACGGCCATATCTAGTTCAAGTCTCCTTAGGAACCTGACAAGAACAGTAGATCCTCTTCAGTCCAATGCAGTGTACTTGCTGGGAACAGACGCCAATGCTATTTGTCCTGTGTATGGCAATGGCAGCGCAATAGTGACTCTTCTTACCAGAAAACAACTCTTGCTCGTGGACCAGAAACTGCATGTGATTCAACTACATTTAGGACTGGGAAAGAAACTCTAGCTCGCTTTACAAGAAACACAGTCTGCTTTTGAGAAAAGAGCACTCTTCTACTCTACTGTGTTTCCTATAGGGCCAGAACAGTGAGCTAGCTCAGAAAAAAAGAACTGTGCTTTCTACACACACGGGCCTTATGTAGTTCAACTCTGCTTAGGAAACTGAGAAGAACAGTAGCTCCTCTTCTTTCCAATACACTGTACTTGCTGGGAACAGATAGGAGGGCTATTTGCACTGTGTATGGCAATGGGAGCACAATAGTGACTTTCCTTACCAGAAAACAACTCTTGCTCGTAGGAACACAAACTGCATGTGATTCCACTCCATTTAGGAATGGGAAACAAACGATAGCTCGCCTTAAAAGAAACACACTCTGCTTTTGAGAAAAAAGCACTCTTCTACTCTACTGTGTTTCCTATGGGGTCCGAAGAGTGAGCTTGCTCAGAACAAAAAAACTGTGCTTCCTACACACACGGCCATATCTAGTTCAAGTCTGCTTAGGAACCTGACAAGAACAATAGATCCTCTTCAGCCCAATATACTGTACTTGCTGCGAACAGACGCCAGTGCTATTTGTCCTGTGTATGGCAATGGGAGCGCAATAGTGACTCTTTTTACCAGAAAACAACTCTTGCTCGTAGTACCAGAAACTGCATGGGATTCAACTCCATTTAGGACTGCAAAACAAACGCTAGCTTGCCTTACAAGTAACACACTCTGCTTTAGAGAAAAGAGCACTCTTCTGCTCTACTGTGTTTCCTATTGGGACCAAAGAGTGAGCTTGCAAAGAACAAAAGAACTGTGCTTCCTACAAACACGGATCATATCTAGTTCAACTCTGCTTAGGAAACTGACAAGAACAGTAGCACCTATCCAGTAAAATACACTGTACTTGCTGGGAACAGACACGAGTGCTATTTGCACTGTGTATGGCAATGGGAGCGCAATGTGACTTTCCTTACCAGAAAAGAACTCTTGTTCGTAGGACCTGAAACTGCATGTGATTCAACTCCATTTAGGACTAGGAAACAAACCCTAGCTTGCCTTACAAGAAACACACTCTGCTTTTGAGAAAAGAGCACTCTTCTACTCTACTGTGTTTCCTATAGGGCCAGAACAGTGAGCTTGATCAGAAAAAAAAACTGTGCTTCCTACACACACGGCCCATATCTAGTTCAACTCTGCTTAGGAAACTGACAAGAACAGTAGCTCCTCTTCAGTCCAATACACTGTACTTGCTGGGAACAGACGCCAGTGCTATTTGCACTGTGGATGGCAATGGGAGCACAATAGTGACTTTCCTTACCAGAAAACAACTCTTGCTCGTAGGACCAGAAACTGCATATGATTCAACTCTTTTTAGGACTGAGAAACAAATGCTACTTTGCCTTCCATGAAACACACTCTGCTTTTGAAAAAAGAGCACTCTTCTACTCTACTGTGTTTCCTATGGGGTACGAACAGTGAGCTTGCTCAGAACAAAAGAACTGTGCTTCCTACACACACGGGCCATATCTAGTTCAACTCTGCTTAGTAAACTGACAAGAACAGTAGCTCCTCTTCAGTCCGATACACTGTACTTGCTCGGAACAGACGCGAGTGCTATTTGCACTGTATATGGCAATGGGAGCGCAATAGTGACTTTCCTTACCAGAAAACAACTCTTGCTCGTAGGACCAGAAACTGCATGTGATTCAACTCCATTTAGGACTGAGAAACAAATGCTAGCTCGCCTTACATGAAACACACTCTTTTTTTTAGAAAAGAGCAGTCTTCTACTCTACTGTGTTTCCTATGTGTTCCGAAAAGTGAGCTTGCTCAGAACAAAAAAACTGTGCTTCCTACACACACGGCCATATCTAGTTCAAATCTGCTTAGGAACCTGACAAGAACAGTAGATCCTCTTCAGTCCAATACACTGTACTTGCTTGGAACAGACGCCAGTGCTATTTGTCCTGTGTATGGCAATGGCAGCGCAATAGTGACTCTTCTTACCAGAAAACAACTCTTGCTCGTGGACCAGAAACTGCATGTGATTCAACTCCATTTAGGACTGGGAAACAAATGCTTGCTCGCCTTACATGAAACACACTCTGCTTTTGAGAAAAGAGCACTCTTCTACTCTACTGTGTTTCCTATGATTTCCGAACAGTGAGCTTGCTGAGAACAAAAAAACTGTGCTTCCTACACACACGGACCATATCTAGTTCAACTCTGCTTAGTAAACTGACAAGAACAGTAGCTCCTATTCAGTCCAATACACAGTACTTGATGGGAAAAGACGCGAGTGCTATTTGCCTTGTGTAGGGCAATGGGAGCACAATAGTGACTTTCCTTACCATAAAACAACTCTTGCTCATAGGACCAGAAACTGCATGTGATTCAACTCCATTTAGGTCTGGGAAACAAATGCTAGCTCGCCTTACATGAAACACACTCTGCTTTTGAGAAAAGAGCACTCTTCTACTCTACTGTGTTTCCTATGGGGTCCGAACAGTGAGCTTGCTCAGAACAAAAGAACTGTGCTTCCTACACACAAGGGCCATATCTGGTTCAACTCTGCTTAGGAAACTGAAAAGAACAGTAGCTCCTTTTCAGTCCAATACACTGTACTTGCGGGGAAGAGACGCGAGTGCTATTTGCACTGTGTATGGCAATTAGAGCACAATAGTGACTCGTCTTACCAGAAAACAACTCTTGCTCGTAGGACAAAAAACTGCATGTGACTCAAATCCATATAGGACTGGGAAACAAACGCTAGCTCGACTTACAAGAAACACACTCTGCTTTTGAGAAAAGAGCACTCTTCTACTCTACTGTGTTTCCTATGGAGTCCGAACATTGAACTTGCTCAGAACAAAAGAACTGTGCTTCCTACACTCACGGCCATATGTAGTTCAATTCTGCTTAGGAACCTGACAAGAACAGTAGATCTTCTTCAGTCCAATACACTGTACTTGCTGGGAACAGACGCCAGTGCTATTTGTCCTGTGTATGGCAATGGCAGCGCAAAAGTGACTCTTCTTACCATAAAACAACTCTTGCTCGTAGGACTAGAAACTGCATGTGATTCAACTCCATTTAGGACTGGGAAACAAACGCTAGCTCGCCTTACAAGAAACACACTCTGCTTTAGAGAAAAGAGCACTCTTCGACTCTACTGTGTTTCCTATAGGGCCAGAACAGTGAGCTTGCTCAGAACAAAAGAGCTGTGCTTCCTACACATGGGCCAAAACTAGTTCCACTCTGCTTAGGAAACTGACAAGAACAGTAGCTCCTCTTCAGTCCGATACAATGTACTTGCTGGGAACAGACGCGAGGGCTATTTGCACTGTGTATGGAAATGGGAGCACAATAGTGACTTTCCTTACCAGAAAACAACTCTTGCTCGTAGGACCAGAAACTGCATGTGATTCAACTCCATTTAGGAGTGGAAAACAAATGCTAGCTCGCCTTACATGAAACACACTCTGTTTTTGAGAAAAGAGCACTCTTCTACTCTACTGTGCTTCCTATGGGGTCTAAACAGTGAGCTTGCTCAGAACAAAAGAACTGTGCCTCCTACACACACGGGCCATATCTAGTTCAACTCTGCTTAGGAAACTGACAAGAACAGTAGATCCTCTTCAGTCCAATACACTGTACTTGCAGGGAACAGACGCGAGTGCTGTTTGCACTGTGTATGGCAATTGGAGCCCAATAGTGACTTGTCTTACCAGAAAACAACTCTTGCTCGTAGGACAAAAAACTGCATGTGACTCAACTCCATTTAGGACTGGGAAACAAATGCTAGCTCGACGTCCAAGAAACACACTCTGCTTTTGAGAAAAGAGCACTCTTCTACTCTACTGTGTTTCCTAAGTGTTCCGAACAGTGAGCTTGCTCAGAACAAAAAAACTGTGCTTCCTACACACACGGCCATATCTAGTTCAAGTCTCCTTAGGAACCTGACAAGAACAGTAGATCCTCTTCAGTCCAATGCAGTGTACTTGCTGGGAACAGACGCCAATGCTATTTGTCCTGTGTATGGCAATGGCAGCGCAATAGTGACTCTTCTTACCAGAAAACAACTCTTGCTCGTGGACCAGAAACTGCATGTGATTCAACTACATTTAGGACTGGGAAAGAAACTCTAGCTCGCTTTACAAGAAACACACTCTGCTTTTGAGAAAAGAGCACTCTTCTACTCTACTGTGTTTCCTATAGGGCCAGAACAGTGAGCTAGCTCAGAAAAAAAGAACTGTGCTTTCTACACACACGGGCCATATGTAGTTCAACTCTGCTTAGGAAACTGAGAAGAACAGTAGCTCCTCTTCTTTCCAATACACTGTACTTGCTGGGAACAGATAGGAGGGCTATTTGCACTGTGTATGGCAATGGGAGCACAATAGTGACTTTCCTTAACAGAAAACAACTCTTGCTCGTAGTAACACAAACTGCATGTGATTCCACTCCATTTAGGAATGGGAAACAAACGATAGCTCGCCTTAAAAGAAACACACTCTGCTTTTGAGAAAAAAGCACTCTTCTACTCTACTGTGTTTCCTATGGGGTCCGAAGAGTGAGCTTGCTCAGAACAAAAAAACTGTGCTTCCTACACACACGGCCATATCTATTTCAAGTCTGCTTAGGAACCTGACAAGAACAATAGATCCTCTTCAGCCCAATATACTGTACTTGCTGCGAACAGACGCCAGTGCTATTTGTCCTGTGTATGGCAATGGGAGCGCAATAGTGACTCTTTTTACCAGAAAACAACTCTTGCTCGTAGTACCAGAAACTGCATGGGATTCAACTCCATTTAGGACTGCAAAACAAACGCTAGCTTGCCTTACAAGTAACACACTCTGCTTTAGAGAAAAGAGCACTCTTCTGCTCTACTGTGTTTCCTATTGGGACCAAAGAGTGAGCTTGCAAAGAACAAAAGAACTGTGCTTCCTACAAACACGGATCATATCTAGTTCAACTCTGCTTAGGAAACTGACAAGAACAGTAGCACCTATCCAGTCCAATACACTGTACTTGCTGGGAACAGACACGAGTGCTATTTGCACTGTGTATGGCAATGGGAGCGCAATGTGACTTTCCTTACCAGAAAAGAACTCTTGTTCGTAGGACCTGAAACTGCATGTGATTCAACTCCATTTAGGACTAGGAAACAAACGCTAGCTTGCCTTACAAGAAACACACTCTGCTTTTGAGAAAAGAGCACTCTTCTACTCCTCTGTGTTTCCTATAGGGTCCGAACAGTGAGCTTGCTCAGAACAAAAGAACTGTGCTTCCTACACACACGGCCATATCTAGTTCAATTCTGCTTAGGAACCTGAAAGAACAGTAGATCCTCTTCAGTCCAATACACTGTACTTGCTGGGAACAGACGCCAGTGCTCTTTGTCCTGTATATGGCAATTGGAGCACAATAGTGACTCTTCTTACCATAAAACAACTCTTGCTCGTAGGACCAGAAACTGCATGTGATTCAACTCCATTTAGGACTGGGAAACAAACGATAGCTCGCCTTACAAGAAACACACTCTGCTTTAGAGAAAAGAGCACTCTTCTACTCTACTGTGTTTCCTATAGGGCCAGAACAGTGAGCTTGCTCAGAAAAAAAAAACTGTGCTTCCTACAAACACGGGCCATATCTAGTTCAACTCTGCTTAGGAAACTGACAAGAACAGTAGCTCCTCTTCAGTCCGATACACTGTACTTGCTGGGAACAGACGCCAGTGCTATTTGCACTGTGGATGGCAATGGGAGCACAATAGTGACTTTCCTTACCAGAAAACAACTCTTGCTCGTAGGACCAGAAACTGCATATGATTCAAGTCCATGTAGGACTGAGAAACAAATGCTAGCTTGCCTTCCATGAAACACACTCTGCTTTTGAGAAAAGAGCACTCTTCTACTCTACTGTGTTTCCTATGGGGTACAAACAGTGAGCTTGCTCAGAACATAAGAACTGTGCTTCCTACACACACGGGCCATATCTAGTTCAACTCTGCTTAGGAAACTGACAAGAACAGTAGCTCCTCTTCAGTCCAATACACTGTACTTGCTGGGAACAGACGCGAGTGCTATTTGCACTGTGTGTGGCAATGGGAGCGCAATAGTGACTTTCTTTTTCATAAAACAACTCTTGCTCATAGGACCAGAAACTGCATGTGATTCCACTCCATTTAGGACTGGGAAACAAACGGTAGCTCGCCTTACAAGAAACACACTCTGCTTTAGAGAAAAGAGCACTCTTCTACTCTACTGTGTTTCCTATGGGGTCCAAACAGTGAGCTTGCTCAGAACAAAAGAACTGTGCTTCCTACACACACGGACCATATCTAGTTCAACTCTGCTTAGTAAACTGACAAGAACATTAGCTCCTATTCAGTCCAATACACTGTACTTGCTGGGAAAAGACGCGAGTGCTATTTGCCTTGTGTAGGGCAATGGGAGCACAATAGTGACTTTCCTTACAATAAAACAACTCTTGCTCATAGGACCAGAAACTGCATGTGATTCAACTCCATTTAGGTCTGGGAAACAAATGCTAGCTCGCCTTACATGAAACCCACTCTGCTTTTGAGAAAAGAGCACTCTTCTACTCTACTGTGTTTCCTATAGGGCCAGAACAGTGAGCTTGATCAGAAAAAAAAAGTGTGCTTCCTACACACACGGCCCATATCTAGTTCAACTCTGCTTAGGAAACTGACAAGAACAGTAGCTCCTCTTCAGTCCAATACACTGTACTTGCTGGGAACAGACGCCAGTGCTATTTGCACTGTGGATGGCAATGGGAGCACAATAGTGACTTTCCTTACCAGAAAACAACTCTTGCTCGTAGGACCAGAAACTGCATATGATTCAACTCTTTTTAGGACTGAGAAACAAATGCTACTTTGTCTTCCATGAAACACACTCTGCTTTTGAAAAAAGAGCACTCTTCTACTCTACTGTGTTTCCTATGGGGTACAAACAGTGAGCTTGCTCAGAACAAAAGAACTGTGCTTCCTACACACACGGGCCATATCTAGTTCAACTCTGCTTAGTAAACTGACAAGAACAGTAGCTCCTCTTCAGTCCGATACACTGTACTTGCTGGGAACAGACGCGAGTGCTATTTGCACTGTATATGGCAATGGGAGCGCAATAGTGACTTTCCTTACCAGAAAACAACTCTTGCTCGTAGGCCCAGAAACTGTATGTGATTCAACTCCATTTAGGACTGAGAAACAAATGCTAGCTCGCCTTACATGAAACACACTCTTTTTTTTAGAAAAGAGCAGTCTTCTACTCTACTGTGTTTCCTATGTGTTCCGAAAAGTGAGCTTGCTCAGAACAAAAAAACTGTGCTTCCTACACACACGGCCATATCTAGTTCAAGTCTGCTTAGGAACCTGACAAGAACAGTAGATCCTCTTCAGTCCAATACACTGTACTTGCTTGGAACAGACGCCAGTGCTATTTGTCCTGTGTATGGCAATGGCAGCGCAATAGTGACTCTTCTTACCAGAAAACAACTCTTGCTCGTGGACCAGAAACTGCATGTGATTCAACTCCATTTAGGACTGGGAAACAAATGCTAGCTCGCCTTACATGAAACACATTCTGCTTTTGAGAAAAGAGCACTCTTCTACTCTACTGTGTTTCCTATGTTTTCCGAACAGTGAGCTTGCTGAGAACAAAAAAACTGTGCTTCCTACACACACGGACCATATCTAGTTCAACTCTGCTTAGTAAACTGACAAGAACAGTATCTCCTATTCAGTCCAATACACTGTACTTGCTGGGAACAGACGCCAGTGCTATTTGCACTGTGGATGGCAATGGGAGCACAATAGTGACTTTCCTTACCAGAAAACAACTCTTGCTCGTAGGACCAGAAACTCCATATGATTCAAGTCCATGTAGGACTGAGAAACAAATGCTAGCTTGCCTTCCATGAAACACACTCTGCTTTTGAGAAAAGAGCACTCTTCTACTCTACTGTGTTTCCTATGGGGTACAAACAGTGAGCTTGCTCAGAACATAAGAACTGTGCTTCCTACACACACGGGCCATATCTAGTTCAACTCTGCTTAGGAAACTGACAAGAACAGTAGCTCCTCTTCAGTCCAATACACTGTACTTGCTGGGAACAGACGCGAGTGCTATTTGCACTGTGTGTGGCAATGGGAGCGCAATAGTGACTTTCTTTACCATAAAACAACTCTTGCTCATAGGACCAGAAACTGCATGTGATTCCACTCCATTTAGGACTGGGAAACAAACGGTAGCTCGCCTTACAAGAAACACACTCTGCTTTAGAGAAAAGAGCACTCTTCTACTCTACTGTGTTTCCTATGGGGTCCAAACAGTGAGCTTGCTCAGAACAAAAGAACTGTGCTTCCTACACACACGGACCATATCTAGTTCAACTCTGCTTAGTAAACTGACAAGAACATTAGCTCCTATTCAGTCCAATACACTGTACTTGCTGGGAAAAGACGCGAGTGCTATTTGCCTTGTGTAGGACAATGGGAGCACAATAGTGACTTTCCTTACCATAAAACAACTCTTGCTCATAGGACCAGAAACTGCATGTGATTCAACTCCATTTAGGTCTGGGAAACAAATGCTAGCTCGCCTTACATGAAACCCACTCTGCTTTTGAGAAAAGAGCACTCTTCTACTCTACTGTGTTTCCTATAGGGCCAGAACAGTGAGCTTGATCAGAAAAAAAAAGTGTGCTTCCTACACACACGGCCCATATCTAGTTCAACTCTGCTTAGGAAACTGACAAGAACAGTAGCTCCTCTTCAGTCCAATACACTGTACTTGCTGGGAACAGACGCCAGTGCTATTTGCACTGTGGATGGCAATGGGAGCACAATAGTGACTTTCCTTACCAGAAAACAACTCTTGCTCGTAGGACCAGAAACTCCATATGATTCAACTCTTTTTAGGACTGAGAAACAAATGCTACTTTGCCTTCCATGAAACACACTCTGCTTTTGAAAAAAGAGCACTCTTCTACTCTACTGTGTTTCCTATGGGGTACAAACAGTGAGCTTGCTCAGAACAAAAGAACTGTGCTTCCTACACACACGGGCCATATCTAGTTCAACTCTGCTTAGTAAACTGACAAGAACAGTAGCTCCTCTTCAGTCCGATACACTGTACTTGCTGGGAACAGACGCCAGTGCTATTTGCACTGTATATGGCAATGGGAGCGCAATAGTGACTTTCCTTACCAGAAAACAACTCTTGCTCGTAGGACCAGAAACTGCATGTGATTCAACTCCATTTAGGACTGAGAAACAAATGCTAGCTCGCCTTACATGAAACATACTCTTTTTTTTAGAAAAGAGCAGTCTTCTACTCTACTGTGTTTCCTATGTGTTCCGAAAAGTGAGCTTGCTCAGAACAAAAAAACTGTGCTTCCTACACACACGGCCATATCTAGTTCAAGTCTGCTTAGGAACCTGACAAGAACAGTAGATCCTCTTCAGTCCAATACACTGTACTTGCTTGGAACAGACGCCAGTGCTATTTGTCCTGTGTATGGCAATGGCAGCGCAATAGTGACTCTTCTTACCAGAAAACAACTCTTGCTCGTGGACCAGAAACTGCATGTGATTCAACTCCATTTAGGACTGGGAAACAAATGCTAGCTCGCCTTACATGAAACACACTCTGCTTTTGAGAAAAGAGCACTCTTCTACTCTACTGTGTTTCCTATGATTTCCGAACAGTGAGCTTGCTGAGAACAAAAAAACTGTGCTTCCTACACACACGGACCATATCTAGTTCAACTCTGCTTAGTAAACTGACAAGAACAGTATCTCCTATTCAGTCCAATACACTGTACTTGCTGGGAACAGACGCCAGTGCTATTTGCACTGTGGATGGCAATGGGAGCACAATAGTGACTTTCCTTACCAGAAAACAACTCTTGCTCGTAGGACCAGAAACTGCATATGATTCAAGTCCATGTAGGACTGAGAAACAAATGCTAGCTTGCCTTCCATGAAACACACTCTGCTTTTGAGAAAAGAGCACTCTTCTACTCTACTGTGTTTCCTATGGGGTACAAACAGTGAGCTTGCTCAGAACAAAAGAACTGTGCTTCCTACACACACGGGCCATATCTAGTTCAACTCTGCTTAGGAAACTGACAAGAACAGTAGCTCCTCTTCAGTCCAATACACTGTACTTGCTGGGAACAGACGCGAGTGCTATTTGCACTGTGTGTGGCAATGGGAGCGCAATAGTGACTTTCTTTACCATAAAACAACTCTTGCTCATAGGACCAGAAACTGCATGTGATTCCACTCCATTTAGGACTGGGAAACAAACGGTAGCTCGCCTTACAAGAAACACACTCTGCTTTAGAGAAAAGAGCACTCTTCTACTCTACTGTGTTTCCTATGGGGTCCAAACAGTGAGCTTGCTCAGAACAAAAGAACTGTGCTTCCTACACACACGGACCATATCTAGTTCAACTCTGCTTAGTAAACTGACAAGAACATTAGCTCCTATTCAGTCCAATACACTGTACTTGCTGGGAAAAGACGCGAGTGCTATTTGCCTTGTGTAGGGCAATGGGAGCACAATAGTGACTTTCCTTACCATAAAACAACTCTTGCTCATAGGACCAGAAACTGCATGTGATTCAACTCCATTTAGGTCTGGGAAACAAATGCTAGCTCGCCTTACATGAAACCCACTCTGCTTTTGAGAAAAGAGCACTCTTCTACTCTACTGTGTTTCCTATAGGGCCAGAACAGTGAGCTTGATCAGAAAAAAAAAGTGTGCTTCCTACACACACGGCCCATATCTAGTTCAACTCTGCTTAGGAAACTGACAAGAACAGTAGCTCCTCTTCAGTCCAATACACTGTACTTGCTGGGAACAGACGCCAGTGCTATTTGCACTGTGGATGGCAATGGGAGCACAATAGTGCCTTTCCTTACCAGAAAACAACTCTTGCTCGTAGGACCAGAAACTGCATATGATTCAACTCTTTTTAGGACTGAGAAACAAATGCTACTTTGCCTTCCATGAAACACACTCTGCTTTTGAAAAAAGAGCACTCTTCTACTCTACTGTGTTTCCTATGGGGTACAAACAGTGAGCTTGCTCAGAACAAAAGAACTGTGCTTCCTACACACACAGGCCATATCTAGTTCAACTCTGCTTAGTAAACTGACAAGAACAGTAGCTCCTCTTCAGTCCGATACACTGTACTTGCTGGGAACAGACGCGAGTGCTATTTGTACTGTATATGGCAATGGGAGCGCAATAGTGACTTTCCTTACCAGAAAACAACTCTTGCTCGTAGGACCAGAAACTGCATGTGATTCAACTCCATTTAGGACTGAGAAACAAATGCTAGCTCGCCTTACATGAAACACACTCTTTTTTTTAGAAAAGAGCACTCTTCTACTCTACTGTGTTTCCTATGTGTTCCGAAAAGTGAGCTTGCTCAGAACAAAAAAACTGTGCTTCCTACACACACGGCCATATCTAGTTCAAGTCTGCTTAGGAACCTGACAAGAACAGTAGATCCTCTTCAGTCCAATACACTGTACTTGCTTGGAACAGACGCCAGTGCTATTTGTCCTGTGTATGGCAATGGCAGCGCAATAGTGACTCTTCTTACCAGAAAACAACTCTTGCTCGTGGACCAGAAACTGCATGTGATTCAACTCCATTTAGGACTGGGAAACAAATGCTAGTTCGCCTTACATGAAACACACTCTGCTTTTGAGAAAAGAGCACTCTTCTACTCTACTGTGTTTCCTATGATTTCCGAACAGTGAGCTTGCTGAGAACAAAAAAACTGTGCTTCCTACACACACGGACCATATCTAGTTCAACTCTGCTTAGTAAACTGACAAGAACAGTATCTCCTATTCAGTCCAATACACTGTACTTGCTGTGAAAAGACGCGAGTGCTATTTGCCTTGTGTAGGGCAATGGGAGCAGAATATTGACTTTCCTTACCATAAAACAACTCTTGCTCATAGGACCAGAAAATGCATGTGATTCAACTCCATTTAAGTCTGGGAAACAAATGCTAGCTCGCCTTACATGAAACACACTCTGCTTTTGAGAAAAGAGCACTCTTCTACTCTACTGTGTTTCCTATGGGGTCCGAACAGTGAGCTTGCTCAGAACAAAAGAACTGTGCTTCCTACACACAAGGGCCATATCTGGTTCAACGCTGCTTAGGAAACTGAAAAGAAC
>NW_026736640.1:0-63524 GCF_949786415.1 Peromyscus eremicus | reverse complement strand
GCAAGTACAGTGGTATTGAACTGAAGAGGATCTACTGTTCTTGTCAGTTTCCTAAGCAGAATTGAACTAGATATGGCCGTGTGTGTAGGAAGCACAGTTCTTTTTTCTGAGCTAGCTCACTGTTCTGGCCCAATGGGAAACACAGTAGAGTAGAAGAGTGCTCTTTTCTTAAAAGCAGACTGTGTTTCTTGTAAGGTGAGCTAGTGTTTGTTTTCCAGTCCTAAATGGAGTTGAATCACATGCAGTTTTTGGTCCTACGAGCAAGAGTTGTTTTCTGGTAAGGAAAGTCACTATTGCGCTCCCTATGCCATACACAGTGCAAATAGCACTTGCGTCTCTTCTCAGCAAGTACAGTGTATTGGACTAAAGAGCAGCAACTGTTCTTGTCAGTTTCCTAAGCAGAGTTGAAGTAGATATGGCCTGTGTTTGTAGGAAGCACAGTTCTTTTGTTCTGAGCAAGCTCACTGTTTGGACCCCAAAACACAGTAGAGTAGAAGAGTGCTCTTTTCTCAAAAGCAGAGTATGTTTCTTGTAAGGCGAGCTAGTGTTTGTTTTCCAGTCCTGAATGGAGTTGAATCACATGCAGTTTCTGGTCCTACGAGCAAGAGTTGTTTTTTGGTAAGAAGAGTCACTATTGTGCTCCCATTGACATACACAGTACATATAGCACTGGCATCTGTTCCCAGCAAGTACAGTGTGTTGGACTGAAGAGGATCTACTGTTCTTGTCAGTTTCCTAAGCAGAATTGAACTAGATATGGCCGTGTGTGTAGGAAGCACAGTTCTTTTGTCTGAGCAAGCTCACTGTTCTGGCCCTAAGGGAAATACAGTAGAGATGAAGAGTGCTCTTTTTTCAAAAGCAGAGTGTGTTTCTTGTAAGGCGAGCTAGCGTTTGTTTCCCAGTCCTTAATGAGTTGAGTCACATGCAGTTTTGGTCCTACGAACAAGAGTTGTTTCTGGTAGGGAAAGTCACTATTGCACACCCATTACCATACACATTGCAAATAGCACTCACGTCTGTTCCCAGCAAGTACAGTGTTTTTGGCCTGAAGAAAAGCTACTGTTCTTGTCAGTCTCCTAAGCCCAGTTAAACTAGATGTGGCCCGTGTGTAGGAAGCACAGTTCTTTTGTTTTGAGCAAGCTCACTGTTCTGTCCCCAATGGGAAACACAGTAGAGTAGAAGAGTGCTCTTTTCTCAAAAGCAGAGTGTGTTTCTTGTAAGGCAAGCTAGTGTTTGTTTCCCAGTCCTAAATGGAGTTGAATCACATGCAGTTTATGGTCATACGAGCAAGAGTTGTTTTCTGGTAAGGAAAGTCACTCTTGTGCTCCCATTGCCATACACAGTGCAAATAGTACTCATGTCTGTTCCCAGCAAGTACAGTGTATTGGACTGAAGAGGAGCTACTGTTCTTGTCAGTTTCCTAAGCAGAGTTGAACTAGATATGGCCCATGTGTGTAGGAAGCACAGTTCTTTTCTTCTTAGCAGGCTCACTGTTCTGGTCCCATAGAAAACACAGTAGAGTAGAAGAGTGCTCTTTTCTCAAAAGTAGAGTGTGTTTCTGTAAGGCGAGCTAGCATTTGTTTCCCCGACCAAAATGGAGTTGAATCACATGCAGTTTCTGGTCCTATGAGCAAGAGTTGTTTTCTGGTAAGAAGAGTCACTATTGTGCTCCCAATGTCATACCAAGGGCAGATAGCACTCGCGTCTGTTCCCAGCATGTACAGTGTTTTGGACTGTAGAGGATCTACTGTTCTTGTCAGTTACCTAAGCAGAATTGAACTAGATATGGCCGTGCGTGTAGGAACCACTGTTCTTTTGTTCTGAGCAAATCACCGTTCTGCCCCATTAGGAAACACAGTAGAGTAGAAGAGTGCTCTTTTCTCAAAAGCAGAGTTTGTTTTTTGTAAGGCGAGCTAGCGTTTGTTTTCCAGTCCTAAATGGATTTGAATCACATGCAGATTCTGGTCCTACGAGCAAGAGTTGTTTTCTGGTAAGAAGAGTCACTTTTGCGCTCCCATTTTTATGCACAGGGCAAATAGCACTGGCGTCGGTTCCCAGCAGGTACAGTGTATTGGACTGAAGAGGAGCTACTTTTCTTGTCAGTTTCCTAAGCAGAGTTTAATTAGATATGGCCCTGTGTGTAGGAAGCACAGTTCTTTTGTTCTGAGTAAGCTCACATTTCGGACACCATAGGAAACACACTAGATTAGAAGGGTGCTCTTTTCTCAAAAGCAGAGTGTGTTTCTTGTAAGGCGAGCTAGCGTTTGTTTTCCAGTCCCAAATGCAGTTGAATTACATTCAGATTCTGCTCCTATGAGCAAGAGTTGTTTTCTGGTAAGAAGAGTCACTATTGGGCTCCCATTGCCATACACAGTGCAAATAGCACTCATGTCTGTTCCCAGCAAGTACAGTGTTTTGGACTGAAGAGGAGCTACTGTTCTTGTCAGTTTCCTAAGCACAGTTAAACTAGATATGGCCCATGTGTGTAGGATCCACAGTTCTTTTGTTCTGAGCAAGCTCACTGTTCTGGCGCAATAGAAAACACAGTAGAGTAGAAGAGTACTCTTTTCTCAAAAGCAGAGAGTGTTTCTTGTAAGGCGAGCTAGCGTTTGTTTCCCAGTCCTAAATGGAGTTGAATTACATGCAGTTTTTGGTCCTAGGAGCAAGAGTTGTTTTCTGGTAAGGAAAGTCACTCTTGTGCTCCCATTGCCATACACAGGGCAAATAGCACTGGCGTCTGTTCCCAGCATGTACAGTGTATTGGACTGAAGAGGAGGAACTCCTTGTCTGTTTCCTAAGCAGAGTTGAACTAGATATGGCCCGTGTGTGTAGGAATCACAGTTCTTTTGTTCTGAGCAAGCTCACTGTTCTGGCCCTATAGGAAACACAGTAAAGTAGAAGAATGCTCATTTCTCAAAAGCAGAGTGTGTTTCTTTTAAGGCGAGTTAGTGTTTGTTTCCCAGTCCTACATGGAGTTGAATCCTATGCGGTTTCTGGTCCTACGAGTAAGAGTTGATTTCTGGTATGGAAATTCACTATTGCGCTCCCATTGCCATACACAGTGCAAATAGCACTCGCGTCTGTTCCCAGCAAGTACAATGCATTGGACTGAAGAGGAGCTACTTTTCTTGTCAGTTTCCTAAGCAGAGTTGAACTAGATATGGCCCGTGTGTGTAGGAAGCATACTTCTTTTGTTCTCAGCAAGCTCACTGTTCTGGTCCTAGAGGAAACACAGTAGAGTAGAAGAGTGCTCTTTTCTCAAAAGCAGAGTGTGTTTCTTGTAAGGCGAGCTAGCGTTGGTTTCCCAGTCCTAAATGTAGTTGAATCCCATGCAGTTTCTGGTCCTACGAGCAAGAGTTGTTTTCTGGTAAGAAGAGTCTCTATTGCGCTCCCATTGTCAAACACAGTGCAAATAGCACTCGCATCTGTTGCCAGCAAGTACAGTGTATTGGACTGAAGAGAAGCTACAGTTCTTGTCAGTTTTCTAAGCAGAGTTGAACTAGGTATGGCCTGTGTGTGTAGGAAGCACAGTTCTTTTGTTCTGAAGAAGCTCACTGTTCTGGCCCTATAGGAAACACAGTAGAATAGAAGAGTGCTCTTTTCTCAAAAGCAGAGTGTGTTTCTTGTAAGGCGAGCTAGTGTTTGTTTCCCAGTACTAAACGGAGTTGAATCACATGCAGTTTCTGGTCCTACGAGCAAGAGTTGTTTTCTGGTAAGAAGAGTCACTATTGGGCTCCCATTGCCATACACAGTGCAAATAGCACTCGCGTCTGTACCCAGCAAGTACAGTGTATTGGACTGAAGAGAAGCTACAGTTCTTGTCAGTTTTCTAAGCAGAGTTGAACTAGGTATGGCCCGTGTGTGTAGGAAGCACAGTTCTTTTGTTCTGAGCAAGCTCACTGTTCTGGCCCTATAGGAAACACAGTAGAATAGAAGAGTGCTCTTTACTGAAAAGCAGAGTGTGTTTCTTGTAAGGCGAGCTAGTGTTTGTTTCCAAGTTCTAAACGGAGTTGAATCACATGCAGTTACTGTTCCTAAGAGCAAGAGTTGTTTTCTGGTAAGAAGAGTCACTCTTGCGTTCCCATTGCCATACACAGTGCAAATAGCACTCCAGTCTGTTCCCAGCAAGTACTGTGTATTGGACTGAAGAGAAGCTACTGTTCTTGTCAGTTTTTTAAGCAGAGTTGAACTAGGTATGGCCGGTGTGTAGGAAGCACAGTTCTTTTGTTCTGAAGAAGCTCACTGTTCTGGCCCTATAGGAAACACAGTAGAGTAGAAGAGTGCTCTTTTCTCAAAAGCAGAGTGTGTTTCTTGTAAGGCGAGCTAGTGTTTGTTTCCCAGTCCTAAACGGAGTTGAATCACATGCAGTTTCTGGTCCTACGAGCAAGAGTTGTTTTCTCGTAAGAAGAGTCACTCTTGCACTCCCATTGCCATACACAGTGCAAATAGCACTCGCTTCTGTTCCCAGCAAGTACAGATTATTGGACTGAAGAGAAGCTACTGTTCTTGTCAGTTTCCTAAGCAGAGTTGAACTAGGTATGGCCGGTGTGTGCAGTAAGCACAGTTCTTTTGTTCTGAAGAAGCTCACTGTTCTGGCCCTATAGGAAACACAGTAGAGTAGAAGAGTGCTCTTTTCTCAAAAGCAGCGTGTGTTTCTTGTAAGGCGAGCTAGGATTTGTTTCCCAGTCCTAAACGGAGTTGAATCACATGCAGTTTCTGTTCCTAAGAGCAAGAGTTGTTTTCTGGCAAGAAGAGACACTCTTCCACTCCTATTGCCATTCACAGTGAAATAGCACTCGCGACTGTTCCCAGCAAGTACAGTGTATTGGACTGAAGAGAAGCTACAGTTCTTGTCAGTTTCCTAAGCACAGTTAAACTAGATATGGCCAATGTGTGTAGGATGCACAGTTCTTTTGTTCTGAGCAAGCTCACTGTTCTGGCCCAATAGAAAACACAGTAGAGTAGAAGAGTGCTCTTTTCTCAAAAGCAGAGTGTTTTTCTTGTAAGGCGAGCTAGCGTTTGTATCCCGGTCCTAAATGGAGTTGAGTCACATGAGTTTTTGGTCCTACACGCAAGAGTTGTTTTCTGGTAAGGAAAGTCACTATTGCCCTCCCAATGCCATACACAGTGCAAATAGCACTCGCTTCTGTTCCCAGCAAGTACAGTGTATTGGACTGAAGAGGAGCTACTGTTCTTGTCAGTTTCCTAAGCAGAGTTGAACTAGATATGACCCATGTGTTTTAAGCACAGATCTTTTGTTCTGCGCAAGCTCACTCTTCGGACACCAAAGGAAACACAGTAGACTAGAAGAGTGCTCTTTTCTCAAAAGCAGAGTGTGTTTCTTGTAAGGCGAGCTATTGTTTGTTTCCCAGTCCTAAATGGAGTTGAATCTCATGCAGTTTCTGGTCCTACGAGCAAGAGTTGTTTTCTGGTAAGAAGAGTCACTATTGCGCTCCCATTGCCAGAGACAGTGCAAATAGCACTTGCATCTGTTCCCAGCAAGTACAGTGTATTGGACTGAAGAGGAGCTACTGCTCTTGTCAATTTCCTAAGCACAGTTGAACTAGATATGGCCCGTGTGTGTAGGAAGCACAGTTCTTTTGTTCTGAGCAAGCTCACTGTTCTGGCCATATGGGTAACACAGTAGAGTAGAAGAATGCTCTTTTCTCAAAAGCAGAGTGTGTTTCTTGTAGGGCGAGCTAGCGTTTGTTTCCCAGTCCTAAATGGAGTTGAATTGCATGCAGATTCTGGTCCTATGAGCAAGACTAGGTTTCTGGTAAGAAGAGTCACTATTGGGCTCCCATTTCCATACAGTGCAAATAGCACTCACGTCTGTTCCCAGCAAGTACAGTGTTTTGGACTTAAGAGGAGCTACTGTTCTTGTCAGTTTCCCAAGCAAAGTTGAACCAGATATGACCCGTGTGTGTAGGAAGCACAGTTCGTTTGTTCTGAGCAAGGTCACTGTCTGGCCCTATAGGAAACACAGTAGAGTAGAAGAGTGCTCTTTTCTCAAAAGCAGAGTGTATTTCTTGTAAGGTGAGCTAGCGTTTGTTTCGCAGTCCTAAATGGAGTTGAATCATGTGCAGTTTCTGGTCCTACAAGTAAGAGTTGTTTTCTGGTAAGAAGAGTCACTATTGCGCTCCCTTTGTCATACAAAGGGCAAATATCACTCGCGTCTGTTCCCAGCAAGTACAGTGTATTGGATTGAAGAGGAGCTACTGTTCTTGTCAGTTTCCTAAGCAGAATTTAACTACATATGGCCGTGTGTAGGAAGCACAGTTCTTTTGTTCTGAGCAAGCTCACTGTTCTGGCCCTATGGCAAACACAATAGAATAGAAGAGTGCTCTTTTCTCAAAAGCAGAGTGTGTTTCTTGTAAGGTGAGCTAGCATTTGTTTCCCAGTCCTAAAGGAGTTGAATCACATGCAGTTATTTGTCCTACTAGCAAGAGTTGTTTTCTGGTAAGCAAAGTCACTATTGCGCTCCCATTTCCATACACAGTGCAAATAGCACTCGCGTCTGTTCCCAGCAAGTACAGTGTATTGGACTGAAGAGGAGCTACTGTTCTTGTCAGTTTCCTAAGCAGAGTTGAACTAGATATGGCCCGTGTGTGCAGGAAGCACAGTTCTTTTGTTCTGAGGAAACTCACTGTTTTGGCGCTATAGAAAACACAGCAGAGTAGAAGAGTGCTCTTTTCTCAAAAGCACAGTGTGTTTCTTGTAAGGCGAGCTAGCGTTTTATTCCCAGTCCTAAATGGCGTTGAATCACATGCAGTTTCTGGAACTACGAGCAAGAGTTGTTTTCTGGTAAGAAGAGTCACTATTGCGCTCCCATTGCCATACACAGTGCAAATAGCACTCGCGTCTGATCCCAGCAAGTACATTGTATTGGATTGAAGAGCAGCTACTATTTTTTTCAGTTTCCTAAGCAGAGTTGAACTAGATATGGCCGTGTGTGTAGGAAGCACAGTTCTTTTGTTCTGAACAAGCTCACTGTTCTTTCCTATTAGGAAACACAGTAGAGTAGAAGAGCGCTCTTTTCTCAAAAGCAGAGTGTGTTTCTTGTAAGGCGAGCTAGCGTTTGTTTCCCAGTCCTAAATGGAGTTGAATCACATGCAGTTTCTGGTCTTATGAGCAAGAGTTGTTTTCTGGTAAGAAGAGTCACTATTGCGCTCCCATTGTCATACACAGGGCAAATAGCACTCGCGTCTGTTCCCAGCAAGTACAGTGTATTGGAGTGAAGAGGAGCTACTCTTCTTGTCGCTTTCCTAAGCAGAGTTGAACTAGATATGGCCCTTGTGTGCAGGAAGCACAGTTCTTTTGTTCTGAGCAAGCTCACTGTTCGGACACCATAGGAAACACAGTAGAGTAGAAGAATGCTCATTTCTCAAAAGCAGAGTGTTTTTTTTTTAAGGCAAGTTAGTGTTTGTTTCCCAGTCCTACATGGAGTTGAATCCCATTCCGTTTCTGTTCCTACGATCAAGAGTTGTTTTCTGGTAAGAAGGGTCACTATTGTGCTCCCATTGCCATACACAGTGCAAATATCACTCGTGTCTGTTCCCAGCAAGTACAGTGTTTTGGACTGAAGAGGAGCTACTGTTCTTGTCAGAGTCCTAAGCAGAGTTGAACTAGATATGGCCCGTGTGTGGAGGAAGCACAGTTCTTTTGTTCTGAGCAAGCTCACTGTTATGGCCCTATAGGAAACACAGTGGAGTAGAAGAGTGCTCTTTTCTCGAAGGCAGACTGTGTTTCTTGTAAGGCGTCCTAGAATTTTTTTCCCAGTCCTAAATGGAGTTGAATCACATACAGTTTTTGGTCCTACGAGCAAGAGTTGTTTTCTGGTAGGAAAGTCACTATTGCACTACAATTGCGATACACAGTGCAAATAGCACTCGCGTCTGTTCCCAGCAAGTACTGTGTATTGGACTTAAGAGGATCTACTGTTCTTGTCAGTTTCCTAAGCAGAATTGAACTAGATATGGCCCGTGTTTGTAGGAAGCACAGTTCTTTTATTCTGAGCAAGCTCACCGTTCGGACACCATAGGAAACACAGTAGAGTAGAAGAGTGCTCTTTTCTCTAAAGCAGAAATCTTTCTTGTAAGGCGAGCTAGCATTTGTTTCCCAGTCCTAAGTGAGTTATATCCCATGCAGTTTCTGGTCCTACGAGCCAGAGTTGTTTTCTGGTAAGAAGAGTCACTATTGTGCTCCCTTTGCCATACACAGTGCAAATAGCACTCGCGTCTGTTCCCTGCAAGTACAGTGTATTGGAGTGAAGAGGAGCTACTGTTCTTGTCAGTATCCTAAGCAGAGTTGAACTAGATATGGCCCGTGTGTGTAGGAAGCACAGTTCTTTTGTACTGAGCAAGCTCACTCTTCGGACCCCAAAGGAAGCACAGTAGAGTAGAAGAGTGCTCTTTTCTCAAAAGCAGAGTGTGTTTTTTGTAAGGCGAGCTAGCGTTTGTTTCCCAATCCTAAATGGAGTTGAATCACCTGCAGTTTCTGGTCTTATGACAGGAGTGGTTTTTTGGTAAGGAAAGTCACTATTGCGCTCCCATTGTCATATACAGGGCAAATAGCACTGGAGTCTGTTCCCAGCAAGTACAGTGTATTGGACTTAAGAGGACCTACTGTTCTTGTCATTTTCCTAAGCAGAATTGAACTAGATATGGCCGTGTGTGTTGGAAGCACAGTTCTTTTGTTCTGAGCAAGCTCACTGTTCTGGCCCATTGGAAACAGTGTATAGTAGAAGAGTGCTCTTTCCTCAAAAGCAGAGTGTACTTCTTGTAAGGCGAGCTAGCGTTTGTTTCCCAGTCCTAAATGGATTTTAATCACATGAAGTTTTTGGTCCTACAAGCAAGAGTTGTTTTCCGGTAAGGAAAGTCACTATTGCCCTCCCATTGCCATACACAGTGCAAATAGCACTGGCGTCTGTTCCCAGCAAGTACAGTGTAATGGACTGAAGAGGAGCTACTATTCTTGTCAGGTTCCTAAGCAGAGTTGAACTAGATGTGGCCCGTGTGTGCAGGAAGCACAGTTCTTTTGTTCTGAGCAAGCTCACTGTTCTGGCCCTATAGGAAACACAGTAAAGTAGAAGAATGCTCATTTCTCAAAAGCAGAGTGTGTTTCTTTTAAGGCGAGTTAGTGTTTGTTTCCCAGTCCTACATGGAGTTGAATCCTATGCGGTTTCTGGTCCTACGAGTAAGAGTTGATTTCTGGTATGGAAATTCACTATTGCGCTCCCATTGCCATACACAGTGCAAATAGCACTCGCGTCTGTTCCCAGCAAGTACAATGCATTGGACTGAAGAGGAGCTACTTTTCTTGTCAGTTTCCTAAGCAGAGTTGAACTAGATATGGCCCGTGTGTGTAGGAAGCATACTTCTTTTGTTCTCAGCAAGCTCACTGTTCTGGTCCTAGAGGAAACACAGTAGAGTAGAAGAGTGCTCTTTTCTCAAAAGCAGAGTGTGTTTCTTGTAAGGCGAGCTAGCGTTGGTTTCCCAGTCCTAAATGTAGTTGAATCCCATGCAGTTTCTGGTCCTACGAGCAAGAGTTGTTTTCTGGTAAGAAGAGTCTCTATTGCGCTCCCATTGTCAAACACAGTGCAAATAGCACTCGCATCTGTTGCCAGCAAGTACAGTGTATTGGACTGAAGAGAAGCTACAGTTCTTGTCAGTTTTCTAAGCAGAGTTGAACTAGGTATGGCCTGTGTGTGTAGGAAGCACAGTTCTTTTGTTCTGAAGAAGCTCACTGTTCTGGCCCTATAGGAAACACAGTAGAATAGAAGAGTGCTCTTTTCTCAAAAGCAGAGTGTGTTTCTTGTAAGGCGAGCTAGTGTTTGTTTCCCAGTACTAAACGGAGTTGAATCACATGCAGTTTCTGGTCCTACGAGCAAGAGTTGTTTTCTGGTAAGAAGAGTCACTATTGGGCTCCCATTGCCATACACAGTGCAAATAGCACTCGCGTCTGTACCCAGCAAGTACAGTGTATTGGACTGAAGAGAAGCTACAGTTCTTGTCAGTTTTCTAAGCAGAGTTGAACTAGGTATGGCCCGTGTGTGTAGGAAGCACAGTTCTTTTGTTCTGAGCAAGCTCACTGTTCTGGCCCTATAGGAAACACAGTAGAATAGAAGAGTGCTCTTTACTGAAAAGCAGAGTGTGTTTCTTGTAAGGCGAGCTAGTGTTTGTTTCCAAGTTCTAAACGGAGTTGAATCACATGCAGTTTCTGTTCCTAAGAGCAAGAGTTGTTTTCTGGTAAGAAGAGTCACTCTTGCGTTCCCATTGCCATACACAGTGCAAATAGCACTCCAGTCTGTTCCCAGCAAGTACTGTGTATTGGACTGAAGAGAAGCTACTGTTCTTGTCAGTTTTTTAAGCAGAGTTGAACTAGGTATGGCCGGTGTGTAGGAAGCACAGTTCTTTTGTTCTGAAGAAGCTCACTGTTCTGGCCCTATAGGAAACACAGTAGAGTAGAAGAGTGCTCTTTTCTCAAAAGCAGAGTGTGTTTCTTGTAAGGCGAGCTAGTGTTTGTTTCCCAGTCCTAAACGGAGTTGAATCACATGCAGTTTCTGGTCCTACGAGCAAGAGTTGTTTTCTCGTAAGAAGAGTCACTCTTGCACTCCCATTGCCATACACAGTGCAAATAGCACTCGCTTCTGTTCCCAGCAAGTACAGATTATTGGACTGAAGAGAAGCTACTGTTCTTGTCAGTTTCCTAAGCAGAGTTGAACTAGGTATGGCCGGTGTGTGCAGTAAGCACAGTTCTTTTGTTCTGAAGAAGCTCACTGTTCTGGCCCTATAGGAAACACAGTAGAGTAGAAGAGTGCTCTTTTCTCAAAAGCAGCGTGTGTTTCTTGTAAGGCGAGCTAGGATTTGTTTCCCAGTCCTAAACGGAGTTGAATCACATGCAGTTTCTGTTCCTAAGAGCAAGAGTTGTTTTCTGGCAAGAAGAGACACTCTTCCACTCCTATTGCCATTCACAGTGAAATAGCACTCGCGACTGTTCCCAGCAAGTACAGTGTATTGGACTGAAGAGAAGCTACAGTTCTTGTCAGTTTCCTAAGCACAGTTAAACTAGATATGGCCAATGTGTGTAGGATGCACAGTTCTTTTGTTCTGAGCAAGCTCACTGTTCTGGCCCAATAGAAAACACAGTAGAGTAGAAGAGTGCTCTTTTCTCAAAAGCAGAGTGTTTTTCTTGTAAGGCGAGCTAGCGTTTGTATCCCGGTCCTAAATGGAGTTGAGTCACATGAGTTTTTGGTCCTACACGCAAGAGTTGTTTTCTGGTAAGGAAAGTCACTATTGCCCTCCCAATGCCATACACAGTGCAAATAGCACTCGCTTCTGTTCCCAGCAAGTACAGTGTATTGGACTGAAGAGGAGCTACTGTTCTTGTCAGTTTCCTAAGCAGAGTTGAACTAGATATGACCCATGTGTTTTAAGCACAGATCTTTTGTTCTGCGCAAGCTCACTCTTCGGACACCAAAGGAAACACAGTAGACTAGAAGAGTGCTCTTTTCTCAAAAGCAGAGTGTGTTTCTTGTAAGGCGAGCTATTGTTTGTTTCCCAGTCCTAAATGGAGTTGAATCTCATGCAGTTTCTGGTCCTATGAGCAAGAGTTGTTTTCTGGTAAGAAGAGTCACTATTGCGCTCCCATTGCCAGAGACAGTGCAAATAGCACTTGCATCTGTTCCCAGCAAGTACAGTGTATTGGACTGAAGAGGAGCTACTGCTCTTGTCAATTTCCTAAGCACAGTTGAACTAGATATGGCCCGTGTGTGTAGGAAGCACAGTTCTTTTGTTCTGAGCAAGCTCACTGTTCTGGCCATATGGGTAACACAGTAGAGTAGAAGAATGCTCTTTTCTCAAATGCAGAGTGTGTTTCTTGTAGGGCGAGCTAGCGTTTGTTTCCCAGTCCTAAATGGAGTTGAATTGCATGCAGATTCTGGTCCTATGAGCAAGACTAGTTTTCTGGTAAGAAGAGTCACTATTGGGCTCCCATTTCCATACAGTGCAAATAGCACTCACGTCTGTTCCCAGCAAGTACAGTGTTTTGGACTTAAGAGGAGCTACTGTTCTTGTCAGTTTCCCAAGCAAAGTTGAACCAGATATGACCCGTGTGTGTAGGAAGCACAGTTCGTTTGTTCTGAGCAAGGTCACTGTCTGGCCCTATAGGAAACACAGTAGAGTAGAAGAGTGCTCTCTTCTTAAAAGCAGAGTGTGTTTCTTGTAAGGCGAGCTAGTGTTTGTTTCCCAGTCCTAAATGGCGTTGAATCACATGCAGTTTCTGGTCCTAAAAGCAAGAGTTGTTTTCTGGAAGAAGAGTCACTGCTGCGTTCCCATTGCCATACACAGTGCAAATAGCACTCGCGTCTGCTACCAGCCAGTACAGTGTATTGGTCAGAAGAGGAGATACTGTTCTTGTCAGTTTCCTAAGCAGAGTAGAACTAGATATGGCCCGTGTGTGTAGGAAGCACAGTTCTTTTGTTCTGAGCAAGCTCACTGTTCTGGCCCTATAGGAAACACAGTAGAGTAGAAGAGTGCTCTTTTCTCAAAAGCACAGTGTGTTTCTTGGAAGGCGAGCTAGCGTTTGTTTCCCAGTCCTGAATGGAGTTGAATCACATGCAGTTTTTCGTCGTACGAGCAAGAGTTGTTTTCTGGTAAGGAAAGACACTATTGGGCTCCCAATTACATACACAGTGCAAATAGCTCTCGCGTCTGTTCCCAAGAAGTACAGTGTATTTTACTGAAGAGGAGCTACTGTTCTTGTCAGTTTCCTAAGCAAGTTTAATGAGATATGACCCGTGTGTGTAGGAAGGACACTTCTTTTTTTCTGAGCAAACTCAATGTTCAGACCCCTTAGGAAACACAATAGAGTAGAAGAGTGTTCTTTTCTAAAAAGCAGAGTGAGTTTCTTTTAAGGCGAGCTAGCGTTTGTTTCGCAGTCCTAAATGGAGTTGAATCCCATGCAGTTTCTGGTCCAACGAGCAAGAGTTGTATTCTGGTAAGAAGAGTCACTCTTGGGCTCCCATTTCAATACACAGTGCAAATAGCACTCGTGTCTGTTCCCAGCAAGTACAGTGTATTGGACTGAAGAGGAGCTACTGTTCTTGTCAGTTTCCTAAGCAGAGTTGAACTAGATATGGCCCATGTGTGTAGGAAGCACAGTTCTTTTCTTCTGAGCAGGCTCACTATTCTGGTCCCATAGGAAAAACAGTAGAGTTGAAGAGTGCTCTTTTCTCAAAAGCAGAGTGTGTTTCTTGTAAGGCGAGCTAGCGTTTGTTTCCCAGTCCTAAATGGAGTTGAATCACATGCAGTTTCTGGTCCTACGAGCAAGAGTTGTTTTCTGGTAAGTAGAGTCACTATTGTGCTCCCATTGTCATACACAAGGCAAATAACACTGGCGTCTGTTCCCAGCAAGTACAGTGTATTGAACTGAAGAGGATCTACTGTTCTTGTCAGTTTCCTAAGCAGAATTGAACTAGATATGGCCGTGTGTGTAGGAAGCACAGTTCTTTTTTCTGAGCTAGCTCACTGTTCTGGCCCAATGGGAAACACAGTAGAGTAGAAGAGTGCTCTTTTCTTAAAAGCAGACTGTGTTTCTTGTAAGGTGAGCTAGTGTTTGTTTTCCAGTCCTAAATGGAGTTGAATCACATGCAGTTTTTGGTCCTACGAGCAAGAGTTGTTTTCTGGTAAGGAAAGTCACTATTGCGCTCCCTATGCCATACACAGTGCAAATAGCACTTGCGTCTCTTCTCAGCAAGTACAGTGTATTGGACTAAAGAGCAGCAACTGTTCTTGTCAGTTTCCTAAGCAGAGTTGAAGTAGATATGGCCTGTGTTTGTAGGAAGCACAGTTCTTTTGTTCTGAGCAAGCTCACTGTTTGGACCCCAAAACACAGTAGAGTAGAAGAGTGCTCTTTTCTCAAAAGCAGAGTATGTTTCTTGTAAGGCGAGCTAGTGTTTGTTTTCCAGTCCTGAATGGAGTTGAATCACATGCAGTTTCTGGTCCTACGAGCAAGAGTTGTTTTTTGGTAAGAAGAGTCACTATTGTGCTCCCATTGACATACACAGTACATATAGCACTGGCATCTGTTCCCAGCAAGTACAGTGTGTTGGACTGAAGAGGATCTACTGTTCTTGTCAGTTTCCTAAGCAGAATTGAACTAGATATGGCCGTGTGTGTAGGAAGCACAGTTCTTTTGTTCTGAGCAAGCTCACTGTTCTGGCCCTAAGGGAAATACAGTAGAGATGAAGAGTGCTCTTTTTTCAAAAGCAGAGTGTGTTTCTTGTAAGGCGAGCTAGCGTTTGTTTCCCAGTCCTTAATGGAGTTGAGTCACATGCAGTTTTTGGTCCTACGAACAAGAGTTGTTTCTGGTAGGGAAAGTCACTATTGCACACCCATTACCATACACATTGCAAATAGCACTCACGTCTGTTCCCAGCAAGTACAGTGTTTTGGCCTGAAGAAAAGCTACTGTTCTTGTCAGTCTCCTAAGCCCAGTTAAACTAGATGTGGCCCGTGTGTAGGAAGCACAGTTCTTTTGTTTTGAGCAAGCTCACTGTTCTGTCCCAATGGGAAACACAGTAGAGTAGAAGAGTGCTCTTTTCTCAAAAGCAGAGTGTGTTTCTTGTAAGGCAAGCTAGTGTTTGTTTCCCAGTCCTAAATGGAGTTGAATCACATGCAGTTTATGGTCGTACGAGCAAGAGTTGTTTTCTGGTAAGGAAAGTCACTCTTGTGCTCCCATTGCCATACACAGTGCAAATAGTACTCATGTCTGTTCCCAGCAAGTACAGTGTATTGGACTGAAGAGGAGCTACTGTTCTTGTCAGTTTCCTAAGCAGAGTTGAACTAGATATGGCCCATGTGTGTAGGAAGCACAGTTCTTTTCTTCTTAGCAGGCTCACTGTTCTGGTCCCATAGAAAACACAGTAGAGTAGAAGAGTGCTCTTTTCTCAAAAGTAGAGTGTGTTTCTTGTAAGGCGAGCTAGCATTTGTTTCCCCGACCAAAATGGAGTTGAATCACATGCAGTTTCTGGTCCTATGAGCAAGAGTTGTTTTCTGGTAAGAAGAGTCACTATTGTGCTCCCAATGTCATACCAAGGGCAGATAGCACTCGCGTCTGTTCCCAGCATGTACAGTGTTTTGGACTGTAGAGGATCTACTGTTCTTGTCAGTTACCTAAGCAGAATTGAACTAGATATGGCCGTGCGTGTAGGAACCACTGTTCTTTTGTTCTGAGCAAATCACCGTTCTGCCCCATTAGGAAACACAGTAGAGTAGAAGAGTGCTCTTTTCTCAAAAGCAGAGTTTGTTTTTTGTAAGGCGAGCTAGCGTTTGTTTTCCAGTCCTAAATGGATTTGAATCACATGCAGATTCTGGTCCTACGAGCAAGAGTTGTTTTCTGGTAAGAAGAGTCACTTTTGCGCTCCCATTTTTATGCACAGGGCAAATAGCACTGGCGTCGGTTCCCAGCAGGTACAGTGTATTGGACTGAAGAGGAGCTACTTTTCTTGTCAGTTTCCTAAGCAGAGTTTAATTAGATATGGCCCCTGTGTGTAGGAAGCACAGTTCTTTTGTTCTGAGTAAGCTCACATTTCGGACACCATAGGAAACACACTAGATTAGAAGGGTGCTCTTTTCTCAAAAGCAGAGTGTGTTTCTTGTAAGGCGAGCTAGCGTTTGTTTTCCAGTCCCAAATGCAGTTGAATTACATTCAGATTCTGCTCCTATGAGCAAGAGTTGTTTTCTGGTAAGAAGAGTCACTATTGGGCTCCCATTGCCATACACAGTGCAAATAGCACTCATGTCTGTTCCCAGCAAGTACAGTGTTTTGGACTGAAGAGGAGCTACTGTTCTTGTCAGTTTCCTAAGCACAGTTAAACTAGATATGGCCCATGTGTGTAGGATCCACAGTTCTTTTGTTCTGAGCAAGCTCACTGTTCTGGCGCAATAGAAAACACAGTAGAGTAGAAGAGTGCTCTTTTCTCAAAAGCAGAGAGTGTTTCTTGTAAGGCGAGCTAGCGTTTGTTTCCCAGTCCTAAATGGAGTTGAATTACATGCAGTTTTTGGTCCTACGAGCAAGAGTTGTTTTCTGGTAAGGAAAGTCACTCTTGTGCTCCCATTGCCATACACAGGGCAAATAGCACTGGCGTCTGTTCCCAGCATGTACAGTGTATTGGACTGAAGAGGAGGAACTCCTTGTCTGTTTACTAAGCAGAGTTGAACTAGATATGGCCCGTGTGTGTAGGAATCACAGTTCTTTTGTTCTGAGCAAGCTCACTGTTCTGGCCCTATAGGAAACACAGTAAAGTAGAAGAATGCTCATTTCTCAAAAGCAGAGTGTGTTTCTTTTAAGGCGAGTTAGTGTTTGTTTCCCAGTCCTACATGGAGTTGAATCCTATGCGGTTTCTGGTCCTACGAGTAAGAGTTGATTTCTGGTATGGAAATTCACTATTGCGCTCCCATTGCCATACACAGTGCAAATAGCACTCGCGTCTGTTCCCAGCAAGTACAATGCATTGGACTGAAGAGGAGCTACTTTTCTTGTCAGTTTCCTAAGCAGAGTTGAACTAGATATGGCCCGTGTGTGTAGGAAGCATACTTCTTTTGTTCTCAGCAAGCTCACTGTTCTGGTCCTAGAGGAAACACAGTAGAGTAGAAGAGTGCTCTTTTCTCAAAAGCAGAGTGTGTTTCTTGTAAGGCGAGCTAGCGTTGGTTTCCCAGTCCTAAATGTAGTTGAATCCCATGCAGTTTCTGGTCCTACGAGCAAGAGTTGTTTTCTGGTAAGAAGAGTCTCTATTGCGCTCCCATTGTCAAACACAGTGCAAATAGCACTCGCATCTGTTGCCAGCAAGTACAGTGTATTGGACTGAAGAGAAGCTACAGTTCTTGTCAGTTTTCTAAGCAGAGTTGAACTAGGTATGGCCTGTGTGTGTAGGAAGCACAGTTCTTTTGTTCTGAAGAAGCTCACTGTTCTGGCCCTATAGGAAACACAGTAGAATAGAAGAGTGCTCTTTTCTCAAAAGCAGAGTGTGTTTCTTGTAAGGCGAGCTAGTGTTTGTTTCCCAGTACTAAACGGAGTTGAATCACATGCAGTTTCTGGTCCTACGAGCAAGAGTTGTTTTCTGGTAAGAAGAGTCACTATTGGGCTCCCATTGCCATACACAGTGCAAATAGCACTCGCGTCTGTACCCAGCAAGTACAGTGTATTGGACTGAAGAGAAGCTACAGTTCTTGTCAGTTTTCTAAGCAGAGTTGAACTAGGTATGGCCCGTGTGTGTAGGAAGCACAGTTCTTTTGTTCTGAGCAAGCTCACTGTTCTGGCCCTATAGGAAACACAGTAGAATAGAAGAGTGCTCTTTACTGAAAAGCAGAGTGTGTTTCTTGTAAGGCGAGCTAGTGTTTGTTTCCAAGTTCTAAACGGAGTTGAATCACATGCAGTTTCTGTTCCTAAGAGCAAGAGTTGTTTTCTGGTAAGAAGAGTCACTCTTGCGTTCCCATTGCCATACACAGTGCAAATAGCACTCCAGTCTGTTCCCAGCAAGTACTGTGTATTGGACTGAAGAGAAGCTACTGTTCTTGTCAGTTTTTTAAGCAGAGTTGAACTAGGTATGGCCGGTGTGTAGGAAGCACAGTTCTTTTGTTCTGAAGAAGCTCACTGTTCTGGCCCTATAGGAAACACAGTAGAGTAGAAGAGTGCTCTTTTCTCAAAAGCAGAGTGTGTTTCTTGTAAGGCGAGCTAGTGTTTGTTTCCCAGTCCTAAACGGAGTTGAATCACATGCAGTTTCTGGTCCTACGAGCAAGAGTTGTTTTCTCGTAAGAAGAGTCACTCTTGCACTCCCATTGCCATACACAGTGCAAATAGCACTCGCTTCTGTTCCCAGCAAGTACAGATTATTGGACTGAAGAGAAGCTACTGTTCTTGTCAGTTTCCTAAGCAGAGTTGAACTAGGTATGGCCGGTGTGTGCAGTAAGCACAGTTCTTTTGTTCTGAAGAAGCTCACTGTTCTGGCCCTATAGGAAACACAGTAGAGTAGAAGAGTGCTCTTTTCTCAAAAGCAGCGTGTGTTTCTTGTAAGGCGAGCTAGGATTTGTTTCCCAGTCCTAAACGGAGTTGAATCACATGCAGTTTCTGTTCCTAAGAGCAAGAGTTGTTTTCTGGCAAGAAGAGACACTCTTCCACTCCTATTGCCATTCACAGTGAAATAGCACTCGCGACTGTTCCCAGCAAGTACAGTGTATTGGACTGAAGAGAAGCTACAGTTCTTGTCAGTTTCCTAAGCACAGTTAAACTAGATATGGCCAATGTGTGTAGGATGCACAGTTCTTTTGTTCTGAGCAAGCTCACTGTTCTGGCCCTATGGCAAACACAGTAGAGTAGAAGAGTGCTCTTTTCTCAAAAGCAGAGTGTTTTTCTTGTAAGGCGAGCTAGCGTTTGTATCCCGGTCCTAAATGGAGTTGAGTCACATGAGTTTTTGGTCCTACACGCAAGAGTTGTTTTCTGGTAAGGAAAGTCACTATTGCCCTCCCAATGCCATACACAGTGCAAATAGCACTCGCTTCTGTTCCCAGCAAGTACAGTGTATTGGACTGAAGAGGAGCTACTGTTCTTGTCAGTTTCCTAAGCAGAGTTGAACTAGATATGACCCATGTGTTTTAAGCACAGATCTTTTGTTCTGCGCAAGCTCACTCTTCGGACACCAAAGGAAACACAGTAGACTAGAAGAGTGCTCTTTTCTCAAAAGCAGAGTGTGTTTCTTGTAAGGCGAGCTATTGTTTGTTTCCCAGTCCTAAATGGAGTTGAATCTCATGCAGTTTCTGGTCCTACGAGCAAGAGTTGTTTTCTGGTAAGAAGAGTCACTATTGCGCTCCCATTGCCAGAGACAGTGCAAATAGCACTTGCATCTGTTCCCAGCAAGTACAGTGTATTGGACTGAAGAGGAGCTACTGCTCTTGTCAATTTCCTAAGCACAGTTGAACTAGATATGGCCCGTGTGTGTAGGAAGCACAGTTCTTTTGTTCTGAGCAAGCTCACTGTTCTGGCCATATGGGTAACACAGTAGAGTAGAAGAATGCTCTTTTCTCAAAAGCAGAGTGTGTTTCTTGTAGGGCGAGCTAGCGTTTGTTTCCCAGTCCTAAATGGAGTTGAATTGCATGCAGATTCTGGTCCTATGAGCAAGACTAGTTTTCTGGTAAGAAGAGTCACTATTGGGCTCCCATTTCCATACAGTGCAAATAGCACTCACGTCTGTTCCCAGCAAGTACAGTGTTTTGGACTTAAGAGGAGCTACTGTTCTTGTCAGTTTCCCAAGCAAAGTTGAACCAGATATGACCCGTGTGTGTAGGAAGCACAGTTCGTTTGTTCTGAGCAAGGTCACTGTCTGGCCCTATAGGAAACACAGTAGAGTAGAAGAGTGCTCTCTTCTTAAAAGCAGAGTGTGTTTCTTGTAAGGCGAGCTAGTGTTTGTTTCCCAGTCCTAAATGGCGTTGAATCACATGCAGTTTCTGGTCCTAAAAGCAAGAGTTGTTTTCTGGAAGAAGAGTCACTGCTGCGTTCCCATTGCCATACACAGTGCAAATAGCACTCGCGTCTGCTACCAGCCAGTACAGTGTATTGGTCAGAAGAGGAGATACTGTTCTTGTCAGTTTCCTAAGCAGAGTAGAACTAGATATGGCCCGTGTGTGTAGGAAGCACAGTTCTTTTGTTCTGAGCAAGCTCACTGTTCTGGCCCTATAGGAAACACAGTAGAGTAGAAGAGTGCTCTTTTCTCAAAAGCACAGTGTGTTTCTTGGAAGGCGAGCTAACGTTTGTTTCCCAGTCCTGAATGGAGTTGAATCACATGCAGTTTTTCGTCGTACGAGCAAGAGTTGTTTTCTGGTAAGGAAAGACACTATTGGGCTCCCAATTACATACACAGTGCAAATAGCTCTCGCGTCTGTTCCCAAGAAGTACAGTGTATTTTACTGAAGAGGAGCTACTGTTCTTGTCAGTTTCCTAAGCAAGTTTAATGAGATATGACCCGTGTGTGTAGGAAGGACACTTCTTTTTTTCTGAGCAAACTCAATGTTCAGACCCCTTAGGAAACACAATAGAGTAGAAGAGTGTTCTTTTCTAAAAAGCAGAGTGAGTTTCTTTTAAGGCGAGCTAGCGTTTGTTTCGCAGTCCTAAATGGAGTTGAATCCCATGCAGTTTCTGGTCCAACGAGCAAGAGTTGTATTCTGGTAAGAAGAGTCACTCTTGGGCTCCCATTTCAATACACAGTGCAAATAGCACTCGTGTCTGTTCCCAGCAAGTACAGTGTATTGGACTGAAGAGGAGCTACTGTTCTTGTCAGTTTCCTAAGCAGAGTTGAACTAGATATGGCCCATGTGTGTAGGAAGCACAGTTCTTTTCTTCTGAGCAGGCTCACTATTCTGGTCCCATAGGAAAAACAGTAGAGTTGAAGAGTGCTCTTTTCTCAAAAGCAGAGTGTGTTTCTTGTAAGGCGAGCTAGCGTTTGTTTCCCAGTCCTAAATGGAGTTGAATCACATGCAGTTTCTGGTCCTACGAGCAAGAGTTGTTTTCTGGTAAGTAGAGTCACTATTGTGCTCCCATTGTCATACACAAGGCAAATAACACTGGCGTCTGTTCCCAGCAAGTACAGTGTATTGAACTGAAGAGGATCTACTGTTCTTGTCAGTTTCCTAAGCAGAATTGAACTAGATATGGCCGTGTGTGTAGGAAGCACAGTTCTTTTTTCTGAGCTAGCTCACTGTTCTGGCCCAATGGGAAACACAGTAGAGTAGAAGAGTGCTCTTTTCTTAAAAGCAGACTGTGTTTCTTGTAAGGTGAGCTAGTGTTTGTTTTCCAGTCCTAAATGGAGTTGAATCACATGCAGTTTTTGGTCCTACGAGCAAGAGTTGTTTTCTGGTAAGGAAAGTCACTATTGCGCTCCCTATGCCATACACAGTGCAAATAGCACTTGCGTCTCTTCTCAGCAAGTACAGTGTATTGGACTAAAGAGCAGCAACTGTTCTTGTCAGTTTCCTAAGCAGAGTTGAAGTAGATATGGCCTGTGTTTGTAGGAAGCACAGTTCTTTTGTTCTGAGCAAGCTCACTGTTTGGACCCCAAAACACAGTAGAGTAGAAGAGTGCTCTTTTCTCAAAAGCAGAGTATGTTTCTTGTAAGGCGAGCTAGTGTTTGTTTTCCAGTCCTGAATGGAGTTGAATCACATGCAGTTTCTGGTCCTACGAGCAAGAGTTGTTTTTTGGTAAGAAGAGTCACTATTGTGCTCCCATTGACATACACAGTACATATAGCACTGGCATCTGTTCCCAGCAAGTACAGTGTGTTGGACTGAAGAGGATCTACTGTTCTTGTCAGTTTCCTAAGCAGAATTGAACTAGATATGGCCGTGTGTGTAGGAAGCACAGTTCTTTTGTTCTGAGCAAGCTCACTGTTCTGGCCCTAAGGGAAATACAGTAGAGATGAAGAGTGCTCTTTTTTCAAAAGCAGAGTGTGTTTCTTGTAAGGCGAGCTAGCGTTTGTTTCCCAGTCCTTAATGGAGTTGAGTCACATGCAGTTTTTGGTCCTACGAACAAGAGTTGTTTCTGGTAGGGAAAGTCACTATTGCACACCCATTACCATACACATTGCAAATAGCACTCACGTCTGTTCCCAGCAAGTACAGTGTTTTGGCCTGAAGAAAAGCTACTGTTCTTGTCAGTCTCCTAAGCCCAGTTAAACTAGATGTGGCCCGTGTGTAGGAAGCACAGTTCTTTTGTTTTGAGCAAGCTCACTGTTCTGTCCCAATGGGAAACACAGTAGAGTAGAAGAGTGCTCTTTTCTCAAAAGCAGAGTGTGTTTCTTGTAAGGCAAGCTAGTGTTTGTTTCCCAGTCCTAAATGGAGTTGAATCACATGCAGTTTATGGTCGTACGAGCAAGAGTTGTTTTCTGGTAAGGAAAGTCACTCTTGTGCTCCCATTGCCATACACAGTGCAAATAGTACTCATGTCTGTTCCCAGCAAGTACAGTGTATTGGACTGAAGAGGAGCTACTGTTCTTGTCAGTTTCCTAAGCAGAGTTGAACTAGATATGGCCCATGTGTGTAGGAAGCACAGTTCTTTTCTTCTTAGCAGGCTCACTGTTCTGGTCCCATAGAAAACACAGTAGAGTAGAAGAGTGCTCTTTTCTCAAAAGTAGAGTGTGTTTCTTGTAAGGCGAGCTAGCATTTGTTTCCCCGACCAAAATGGAGTTGAATCACATGCAGTTTCTGGTCCTATGAGCAAGAGTTGTTTTCTGGTAAGAAGAGTCACTATTGTGCTCCCAATGTCATACCAAGGGCAGATAGCACTCGCGTCTGTTCCCAGCATGTACAGTGTTTTGGACTGTAGAGGATCTACTGTTCTTGTCAGTTACCTAAGCAGAATTGAACTAGATATGGCCGTGCGTGTAGGAACCACTGTTCTTTTGTTCTGAGCAAATCACCGTTCTGCCCCATTAGGAAACACAGTAGAGTAGAAGAGTGCTCTTTTCTCAAAAGCAGAGTTTGTTTTTTGTAAGGCGAGCTAGCGTTTGTTTTCCAGTCCTAAATGGATTTGAATCACATGCAGATTCTGGTCCTACGAGCAAGAGTTGTTTTCTGGTAAGAAGAGTCACTTTTGCGCTCCCATTTTTATGCACAGGGCAAATAGCACTGGCGTCGGTTCCCAGCAGGTACAGTGTATTGGACTGAAGAGGAGCTACTTTTCTTGTCAGTTTCCTAAGCAGAGTTTAATTAGATATGGCCCCTGTGTGTAGGAAGCACAGTTCTTTTGTTCTGAGTAAGCTCACATTTCGGACACCATAGGAAACACACTAGATTAGAAGGGTGCTCTTTTCTCAAAAGCAGAGTGTGTTTCTTGTAAGGCGAGCTAGCGTTTGTTTTCCAGTCCCAAATGCAGTTGAATTACATTCAGATTCTGCTCCTATGAGCAAGAGTTGTTTTCTGGTAAGAAGAGTCACTATTGGGCTCCCATTGCCATACACAGTGCAAATAGCACTCATGTCTGTTCCCAGCAAGTACAGTGTTTTGGACTGAAGAGGAGCTACTGTTCTTGTCAGTTTCCTAAGCACAGTTAAACTAGATATGGCCCATGTGTGTAGGATCCACAGTTCTTTTGTTCTGAGCAAGCTCACTGTTCTGGCGCAATAGAAAACACAGTAGAGTAGAAGAGTGCTCTTTTCTCAAAAGCAGAGAGTGTTTCTTGTAAGGCGAGCTAGCGTTTGTTTCCCAGTCCTAAATGGAGTTGAATTACATGCAGTTTTTGGTCCTACGAGCAAGAGTTGTTTTCTGGTAAGGAAAGTCACTCTTGTGCTCCCATTGCCATACACAGGGCAAATAGCACTGGCGTCTGTTCCCAGCATGTACAGTGTATTGGACTGAAGAGGAGGAACTCCTTGTCTGTTTCCTAAGCAGAGTTGAACTAGATATGGCCCGTGTGTGTAGGAATCACAGTTCTTTTGTTCTGAGCAAGGTCACTGTTCTGGCCCTATGGGAAACACAGTAGAGTAGAAGAGTGCTCTTTTCTCAAAAGCAGAGTGTGTTTCTTGTAAGGCGAGCTAGCGTTTGTTTCCATGTCCTAAATGGAGTTGAATCACATGCAGTTTTTGCTCCTACGAGCAAGAGTTGTTTTCTGGTAAGGAAAGTCACTATTGCCCTCCCTATGACATACACGGTGTAAATTGCACTCGCGTCTCTTCTCAGCATTTACAGTGTATTGGACTAAAGAGGAGCAACTGTTCTTGTCAGTTTCCTAAGCAGAGTTGAACTAGATATGGCCCGTGTGTGTAGGAAGCACAGTTCTTTTGTTCTGAGCAAGCTCACTCTTTGGACCCCATAGGAAACACAGTAGAGTAGATGAGTGCTGTTTTCTCAAAAGCAGAGTGTGTTTCTTGTAAGGCAAGCTAGCGTTTGCTTCCCAGTTCTAAACGGAGTTGTATCACATGCAGTTTCTGGTCCTACGAGCAAGAGTTGTTTTCTGGTAAGAAGAGTCACTATTGTGCTCCCATTGTCATACACAGTGCAAATAGCACTGGCGTCTGTTCCCAGCATGTACAGTGTATTGGACTGAAGAGGATCTACTGTTCTTGTCAGATTCCTAAGCAGAATTGAACTATATATGGCCATGTGTGTAGGAAGCACAGTTCTTTTGTTCTGAGCAAGCTCACTGTTCTGGCTCAATAGGAAACACAGTATAGTAGAAGAGTGCTCTTTTCTCAAAAGCAGAGTGTGTTTCTTGTAAGACGAGCTAGCATTTGTTTCCCAGTCCTAAATGGAGTTGAATCACATGCAGTTTTTGGTCCTACGAGCAAGAGTTGTTTTCTGGTAAGAAGAGTCACTATTGGGCTCCCATTGCCATACACAGTGCCAATAGCACTCACGTCTGTTCCCAGCAAGTACAGTGTTTTGGACTGAAGAGGAGCTACTGTTCTTGTCAGTTTCCTAAGCAGAGTTGAACTAGATATGGCCCGTGTGTGTAGGAAGCACAGTTCTTTTGTTCTGAGCAAGGTCACTGTTCTGGCCCTATGGGAAACACAGTAGAGTAGAAGAGTGCTCTTTTCTCAAAAGCAGAGTGTGTTTCTTGTAAGGCGAGCTAGCGTTTGTTTCCCAGTCCTAAATGGAGTTGAGTCACATGAGTTTTTGGTCCTACAAGCAAGAGTTGTTTTCTGGTAAGGAAAGTCACTATTGCCCTCCCAATGCCATACACAGTGCAAATAGCACTCGCTTCTGTTCCCAGCAAGTACAGTGTATTGTACTGAAGAGGAGCTACTGTTCTTGTCAGTTTCCTAAGCAGAGTTGAACTAGATATGACCCGTGTGTGTTTCAAGCACAGTTCTTTTGTTCTGCGCAAGCTCACTGTTCGGACTCCAAAGGAAACACAGTAGACTAGAAGAGTGCTCTTTTCTCAAAATCAGAGTGTGTTTCTTGTAAGGCGAGCTATTGTTTGTTTCCCAGTCCTAAATGGAGATGAATCTCATGCAGTTTCTGGACCTACGAGCAAGAGTTGTTTTCTGGTAAGAAGAGTCACTATTGCGCTCCCATTGCCAGAGACAGTGCAAATAGCACTCGCGTCTGTTCCCAGCAAGTACAGTGTATTGGACTGTAGAGCAGCTACTGCTCTTGTCAGTTTCCTAAGCACAGTTGAACTAGATATGGCCCGTGTGTGTAGGAAGCACAGTTCTTTTGTTCTGAGCAAGCTCACTGTTCTGGCCATATGGGTAACACAGTAGAGTAGAAGAATGCTCTTTTCTCAAAGTAGAGTGTTTTTCTTGTAGGGCGAGCTAGCGTTTGTTTCCCAGTCCTAAATGGAGTTGAATTACATGCAGATTCTGGTCCTATGAGCAAGACTAGTTTTCTGGTAAGAAGAGTCACTATTGGGCTCCCATTTCCATACAGTGCAAATAGCACTCACGTCTGTTCCTAGCAAGTACAGTGTTTTGGACGTAAGAGGAGCTATTGTTCTTGTCAGTTTCCTAAGCACAGTTAAACTAGATATGGCCCGTCTGTGTAGGAAGCACAGTTCTTTTGTTCTGAGCAAGGTCACTGTTCTGGCCCTATTGGAAACACAGTAGAGTAGAAGAGTGCTCTTTTCTCAAAAGCAGAGTGTGTTTCTTGTAAGGCGAGCTAGCGTTTGTATCCCAGTCCTAAATGGAGTTGAGTCACATGAGTTTTTGGTCCTACACGCAAGAGTTGTTTTCTGGTAAGGAAAGTCACTATTGCCCTCCCAATGCCATACACAGTGCAAATAGCACTCGCTTCTGTTCCCAGCAAGTACAGTGTATTGGACTGAAGAGGAGCTACTGTTCTTGTCAGTTTCCTAAGCAGAGTTGAACTAGGTATGGCCCGTGTGTGTAGGAAGCAGAGTTCTTTTGTTCTGCGCAAGCTCACTGTTCGGACTCCAAAGGAAACACAGTAGACTAGAAGAGTGCTCTTTTCTCAAAAGCAGAGTGTGTTCCCTGTAAGGCGAGCTATTGTTTGTTTCCCAGTCCTAAATGGAGTTGAATCTCATGCAGTTTCTGGTCCTACGAGCAAGAGTTGTTTTCTGGTAAGAAGAGTCACTATTGCGCTCCCTTTGACATACACTGGGCAAATAGCACTGGCGTCTGTTCCCAGCAGGTACAGTGTATTGGACTGAAGAGGAGCTACTGTTCTTGTCTGTTTTCTAAGCAGAGTTGAACTAGATATGGCCCGTGTGTGTAGGAAGCACAGTTCTTTTGTTCTGAGCAAGCTCACTGTTCGGACCCCATAGGAAACACAGTAGAGTAGAAGAGTGCTCTTTTCTCAAAAGCAGAGTGTGTTTCTTGTAAAACGAGCTAGTGTTTGTTTCCCAGTCAGAAATGGTGCTGAATCCCATGCAGTTTCTGGTACTACGAGCAAGAGTTATTTTCTGGTAAGAAGAGTCACTATTGTACTCCCATTGCCATATACAGTGCAAATAGCACTCGTGTCTGTTCCCAGCAAGTACAGTGTATTGGACTGAAGAGGATCTACTGTTCTTGTCAGTTTCCTAAGCAGAGTTGAACTAGATATGGCGCCTGTGTGTAGGAAGCACAGTTCTTTTGTTCTGAGCAAGCTCACTGTTCGGACCCCATAGGAAACACAGTAGAGTAGAAGAGTGCTCTTTTCTCAAAAGCAGAGCGAGTTTCTTGTAAGGCGAGCTAGCGTTTGTTTCCCAGTCCTAAATGGAGTTGAATCCCATGCAGTTTCTGGTCCTAAAAGCAAGAGTTGTTTTCTGTTAAGAATAGTCACTGTTGTGTTCCCATTGCCATACACAGTGCAAATAGCATTTGCATCTTCTCCCAGTAAGTACAGTGTATTGGTCAGAAGAGGAGCTACTGTTCTTGTCAGTTTCCTAAGCAGAGTTGAACTAGATATGGTGCCTGTGTGTAGGAAGCACAGTTCTTTTGTTCTGAGCAAGCTCACTGTTCTGGTCCCATAGGAAACACAGTAGAGTTTAAGAGTGCTCTTTTCTCAAAAGCAGAGTGTGTTTCTTGTAAGGCGAGCTAGCGTTTGTTTCCCAACCCTAAATGGAGTTGAATCACATGCAGTTTCTGGTCCTACGAGAAAGAGATGTTTTCTGGTAAGAAGAGTCAATATTGTGCTCCCATTGTCATACACAGGGCAAATAGCACTGGCGTCTGTTCCTAGCATGTACAGTGTATTGGACTGAAGAGGATCTACTGTTCTTGTCAGTTTCCTAAGCAGAATTGAACTAGATATGGCCGTGTGTTTAGGAAGCACAGTTATTTTTTCTGAGCAAGCACACTATTCTGGCCACATGGGAAACACAGTAGAGTAGAGGAATGCTCTTTTCTTAAAAGCAGAGTGTGTTTCTTGCAAGGCGAGCTAGTGTTTGTTTTCCAGTCCTAAATGGAGTTGAATCACATGCAGTTTTTGGTCCTATGAGCAATATTTGTTTTCTGGTAAGGAAAGTCACTATTGTGCTCCCATTGCCATATACAGGGCATATAGCACTCACACTTGTTCCCAGCAAGTACAGTGTATTGGACTGAAGAGGAGCTACTGTTCTTGTCTGTTTTCTAAGCAGAGTTGAACTAGATATTGCCCGTGTGTGTAGGGAGCACAGTTCTTTTGTTCTGAGCAAGCTCACTGTTCTGGTCTTATAGGAAACACAGTAGAGTAGAAGAGTGCTCTTTTCTCAAAAGCAGAGTGTGTTTCTTGTAAGGCGAGCTAGCGTTTGTTTCCCAGTCCTAAATGGAGTTGAATCACATGCAGTTTCTGGTCCTACGAGCAAGAGTTGTTTTCTGGTAAGAAGAGTCACTATTGTGCTCCCATTGTCATACACAGGGCAAAGAGCACTGGCGTCTGTTCCCAGCAAGTACAGTGTATTGGACTGAAGAGGATCTACTGTTCTTGTCAGTTTCCTAAGCAGAATTGAACTAGATATGGCCGTGTTTGTAGGAAGCACAGTTCTTTTTTCTGAGTAAGCTCACTGTTCTGGCCCCATGGGAAACACAGTAGAGTAGAAGAGTGCTCTTTTCTCAAGAGCAGAGTTTGTTTCTTGTAAGCCAAGCTAGAGTTTGTTTCCCAGTCATAAATGGAGTTGAATCACATGCAGTTTCTGGTCCTATGAGCAAGAGTTTTTTTCTGGTAAGAAGAGTCACTATTGCGCTCCCATTGTCATACCCAGGGCAAATAGCACTGGCGTCTGTTCCCAGCGATTACAGTGTATTGGCCTGAAGAGGATCTACAGTTCTTGTCAGTTTCCTAAGCAGAATTGAACTAGATATGGCCGTGTGTGTAGAAAGCACAGTTTTTTGTTCTGAGCAAGCTCACTGTTCTGGCCCTATGGGAAACACAGTAGAGTAGAAGAGTGCTCTTTTCTTAAAAGCAGAGTGTGTTTCTTGTAAGGCGAGCTAGCGTTTGTTTCCCAGTCCTAAATGGAGTTGTATCACATGAAGTTTTTGGTCCTATGAGCAAGAGTTGTTTTCTGGTAAGGAAAGTCACTATTGCGCTCCCATTGCCATACACAGTACAAACAGAACTCTCGTCTGTTCCCACCAAGTACAGTGTATTGGACTGAAGATGATCTACTGCTCTTGTCACTTTCCTTAGCAGAGTTGATCTAGATATGGCTGTGTGTGTAGGAAGTACACTTCTTTGTTCTGAGCAAGTTCACTGATTGGACCCCATAGGAAACACAGTAGAGTAGAAGAGTGCTCTTTTCTCAAAAGCAGAGTGTGTTTCTTGTAAGGCGAGCTGGCGTTTGCTTCCGAGTCCTAAACGGAGTTGAATCACATGCAGTTTCTGGTCCTACGAGCAAGAGTTGTTTTCTGTTAAGAAGAGTCGCTGTTGTGTTCCCAATGCCATACACAGTGCAAATAGCATTCGCATCTTCTCCCAGCAAGTACAGTGTATTGGTCAGAAGAGGAGCTCCTGTTCTTGTCAGTTTCCTAAGCAGAGTTGAACTAGATATGGCCCATGTGTGTAGGAAACACAGTTCTTTTCTTCTGAGCAGGCTCACTGTTCTGGTCCCATAGGAAACACAGCAGAGTTGAAGAGTGTTCTTTTCTCCAAAGCAGAGTGTGTTTCTTGTAAGGCGAGCTAGCGTTTGTTTCCCAGTCCTAAATGGAGTTGAATCACATGCAGTTTCTGGTCCTACCTGCAAGAGTTATTTTCTGGTAAGAAGAGTCACTATTGTGGTCCCATTGTCATATACAGGACAAATGGCACTGGCGTCTGTTCCCAGCAAGTACAGTGTATTGGACTGAAGAGGATCTACTGTTCTTGTCAGTTTCGTAAGCAGAGTTGAACTAGATATGGCCCGTGTGTGTAGGAAGCACAGTTCTTTTGTTCTGAGCAAGCTCACTGCTCTGGTCCCATAAGAAACACAGTCGAGTTGAAGAGTGCTCTTTTCTCAAAAGAAGAGTGTGTTTCTTGTAAGGCGAGTTAGTGTTTGTTTCCCAGTCCTAAATGGAGTTGAATCACATGCAGTTTTTGTTCGTACAAGCAAGAGTTGTTTTCTGGTAAGGAAAGTCACTATTGTGCTCCCATTGCCAAACACAGTGCAAATACCTCTTGCATCTGTTCCCAAGAAGTACAGTGTATTGGACTGAAGAGGAGCTACTGTTCTGGTCAGTTTCCTAAGCAGAGTTGAACTAGATATGGCCCGTGTGTGTAGGATGCAAAGTTCTTTTGTTCTGAGCAAGCTCACTGTTCAGACCCCATAGGAAACATAGTAGAGTAGAAGAGTGCTCTTTTCTCAAAAGCAGAGTGTGTTTCTTGTAAGGCGAGCTAGCGTTTGTTTCCCAGTCCTAAATGGAGTTGAATCCCATGCAGTTTCTGGTCCTAAGAGCAAGAGTTTTTTTCTGGTAAGAAGAGTCACTCTTGTGCTCCCATTGCCATACACAGTACAAATAGCACTCGCGACTGTTCCCAGCAAGTGCTGTTTATTGGACTGAAGAGGAGCTACTGTTCTTGTCAGTTTCCTAAGCAGAGTTGATCTAGATATGGCCCGTGTGTGTAGGAAGCACAGTTCTTTTGTTCTGAGCAAGCTCATTGTTCTGGCCCTATAGAAAACACAGTAGAGTAAAAGAGGGCTCTTTTCTCAAAAGCAGAGTGTGTTTCTTGTAAGGTGAGCTAGCGTTTGTTTCCCAGTCCTAAATGGAGTTGAATCACATGCAGTTTCTGGTCCTATGAGCAAGAGTTGTTTTCTGGTAAGAAGAGTCACTATTGAGCTCCCATTGTCATACACAGTGCAAATAGCACTCGCGTCTGCTCCCAGCAAGTACAGTGTAATGGACTGAAGAGGAGCTACTGTTCTTGTCAGTTTCCTAAGCAGCGTTGAACTAGATATGGCCCGTGTGTGTAGAAAGCACAGTTCTTTTGTTCTGAGCAAGCTCACTGTTCAGAATCCATAGGAAACACAGTAGAGTAGAAGAGTGCTCTTTTCTCAAAAGCAGAGTGTGTTTCTTGTAAGTCGAGCTAGCATTTGTTTCCTAGTCCAAAATGGAGTTGAATCACATGCAGTTTCTAGTCCTATGAGCAAGAGTTGTTTTCTGGTAAGAAGAGTCACTATTGCGCTCCTATTGTCATATACAAGGCAAATAGCTCCTGCGTCTTTTCCCAGCATGTACAGTTTATTGGACTGAAGAGGATCTACTGTTCTTGCAAGTTTCCTAAGCAGAGCTGAACTACATATGGCCATGTGTGTAGGAAGCACAGTTCTTTTGTTCTGAGCAAGCTCATTGTTCTGGCCCTATAGAAAACACAGTAGAGTAGAAGAGTGTTCTTTTCTCAAAAGCAGAGTGTGTTTCTTGTAAGGCGAGCTAGTGTTTGTTTCCCAGTCATAAATGGAGTTGAATCACATGCAGTTTTTGGTCCTACCTGCAAGAGTTGTTTTCTGGTAAGAAGAGTCACTATTGTGCTCCCATTGCCAAACACAGTGCAAATACCTCTTGCATCTGTTCCCAAGAAGTACAGTGTATTGGACTGAAGAGGAGCTACTGTTCTGGTCAGTTTCCTAAGCAGAGTTGAAATAGATATGGCCTGTGTGTGTAGGATGCAAAGTTCTTTTGTTCTGAGCAAGCTCACTGTTCAGACCCCATAGGAAACATAGTAGAGTAGAAGAGTGCTCTTTTCTCAAAAGCAGAGTGTGTTTCTTGTAAGGCGAGCTAGCGTTTGTTTCCCAGTCCTAAATGGAGTTGAATCCCATGCAGTTTCTGGTCCTAAGAGCAAGAGTTTTTTTCTGGTAAGAAGAGTCACTCTTGTGCTCCCATTGCCATACACAGTACAAATAGCACTCGCGACTGTTCCCAGCAAGTGCTGTTTATTGGACTGAAGAGGAGCTACTGTTCTTGTCAGTTTCCTAAGCAGAGTTGATCTAGATATGGCCCGTGTGTGTAGGAAGCACAGTTCTTTTGTTCTGAGCAAGCTCATTGTTCTGGCCCTATAGAAAACACAGTAGAGTAAAAGAGGGCTCTTTTCTCAAAAGCAGAGTGTGTTTCTTGTAAGGTGAGCTAGCGTTTGTTTCCCATTCCTAAATGGAGTTGAATCACATGCAGTTTCTGGTCCTATGAGCAAGAGTTGTTTTCTGGTAAGAAGAGTCACTATTGAGCTCCCATTGTCATACACAGTGCAACTAGCACTCGCGTCTGCTCCCAGCAAGTACAGTGTAATGGACTGAAGAGGAGCTACTGTTCTTGTCAGTTTCCTAAGCAGCGTTGAACTAGATATGGCCCGTGTGTGTAGAAAGCACAGTTCTTTTGTTCTGAGCAAGCTCACTGTTCAGAATCCATAGGAAACACAGTAGAGTAGAAGAGTGCTCTTTTCTCAAAAGCAGAGTGTGTTTCTTGTAAGTCGAGCTAGCATTTGTTTCCTAGTCCAAAATGGAGTTGAATCACATGCAGTTTCTAGTCCTATGAGCAAGAGTTGTTTTCTGGTAAGAAGAGTCACTATTGCGCTCCTATTGTCATATACAAGGCAAATAGCTCCTGCGTCTTTTCCCAGCATGTACAGTTTATTGGACTGAAGAGGATCTACTGTTCTTGCAAGTTTCCTAAGCAGAGCTGAACTACATATGGCCATGTGTGTAGGAAGCACAGTTCTTTTGTTCTGAGCAAGCTCATTGTTCTGGCCCTATAGAAAACACAGTAGAGTAGAAGAGTGTTCTTTTCTCAAAAGCAGAGTGTGTTTCTTGTAAGGCGAGCTAGTGTTTGTTTCCCAGTCATAAATGGAGTTGAATCACATGCAGTTTTTGGTCCTACCTGCAAGAGTTGTTTTCTGGTAAGAAGAGTCACTATTGTGCTCCCATTGTCATACACAGGGCAAATAGCACTGACGTCTGTTCCCAGCATGTACAGTGTATTGGACTGAAGAGGATCTACTGTTATTGTCAGTTTCCTAAGCAGAGTTGAATAGATATGGCCCGTGTGTGTAGGAAGCACAGTTCTTTTGTTCTGAGCAAGCTCACTGTTCTGGCCCTACAGGAAACACAGTAGAGTAGAAGAGTGCTCTTTTCTCAAAAGCAGAGTGTGTTTCTTGTAAGTCGAGCTAGCATTTGTTTCCCAGTCTTAAATTGAGTTGAATCACATAGAGTTTCTGGTCCTATGAGCAGGAGTTGTTTTCTGGTAAGAAGAGTCACTATTGTGCTCCTATTGTCATATACAGGGCAAATAGCACTGGCGTCTCTTCCCAGCATGTACAGTGTATTGGACTGAAGAGGATCTACTGTTCTTGCCAGTTTCCTAAGCAGAGCTGAACTAGATATCGCCATGTGTGTAGGAAGCACAGTTCTTTTGTTCTGAGCAAGCTCAATGTTCGGACCCCGTAGGAAACACAGTAGAGTAGAAGAGTGCTCTTTTCTCAAAAGCAGAGTGTGTTTCTTGTAAGGCGAGCTAGCGTTTGTTTCTCAGTCCTAAATGGAGTCGAATAACATGCAGTTTTGGGTCCTACGAGCAAGAGTTGTTTTCTGGTAAGGAAAGTCACTATTGTGCTCCCAATGCCATACACCGTGCAAATAGCACTCGCGACTGTTCCCAGCAAGTGCTGTGTATTGGACTGAAGAGGAGCTACGGTTCTTGTCAGCTCCCTAAGCAGAGTTGATCTAGATATGGCCCGTGTGTGTAGGAAGCACAGTTCTTTTGTTCTGAGCAAGCTCATTGTTCTGGCCCTATAGAAAACACTGTAGAATAAAAGAGGGCTCTTTTCTCAAAAGCAGAGTGTGTTTCTTGTAAGGTGAGCTAGCGTTTGTTTCCCAGTCCTAAATGGAGTTGAATCACATGCAGTTTCTGGTCCTATGAGCAAGAGTTGTTTTCTGGTAAGAAGAGTCACTATTGAGCTCCCATTGTCATACACAGTGCAACTAGCACTCGCGTCTGCTCCCAGCAAGTACAGTGTAATGGACTGAAGAGGAGCTACTGTTCTTGTCAGTTTCCTAAGCAGCGTTGAACTAGATATGGCCCGTGTGTGTAGAAAGCACAGTTCTTTTGTTCTGAGCAAGCTCACTGTTCGGAATCCATAGGAAACACAGTAGAGTAGAAGAGTGCTCTTTTCTCAAAAGCAGAGTGTGTTTCTTGTAAGTCGAGCTAGCATTTGTTTCCTAGTCCAAAATGGAGTTGAATCACATGCAGTTTCTGGTCCTATGAGCAAGAGTTGTTTTCTGGTAAGAAGAGTCACTATTGCACTCCTATTGTCATATACAGGGCAAATAGCACCTGCGTCTGTTCCCAGCATGTACAGTTTATTGGACTGAAGAGGATCTACTGTTCTTGCCAGTTTCCTAAGCAGAGCTGAACTACATATGGCCATGTGTGTAGGAAGCACAGTTCTTTTGTTCTGAGCAAGCTCACTGCTCTGGCCCTATATTAAACACAGTAGAGTAGAAGTGTGCTCTTTTCTCAAAAGCAGAGTGTGTTTCTTGGAAGGCGAGCTAGTGTTTGTTTCCCAGTCCAAAATGGAGTTGAATCACATGCAGTTTCTGGTCCTACGAGCAAGAGTTGTTTTCTGGTAAGAAGAGTCACTATTGCGTTCCCATTGCCATACACAGTGCAAATAGCACTCGCGTCTGTTCCTAGCAAGTACAGTGTATTGGACTGAAGAGGAGCTACTGTTCTTGTCAGTTTCCTAAGCAGAGTTGAACTAGATATGGCCCGTGTGTGTAGGAAGCACAGTTCTTCTGTTCTGAGCAAGCTCACTGCTCTGGCCCTATAGGAAACACAGTAGAGTAGAAGTGTGCTCTTTTCTCAAAAGCAGAGTGTGTTTCTTGGAAGGCGAGCTACTGTTTGTTTCCCAGTCCTAAATGAAGTTGAATCACATGCAGTTTCTGGTCCTACGAGCAAGAGTCGTTTTCTGGTAAGAAGAGTCACTATTGTGCTCCCATTGCCATACACAGTACAAATAGCAATCGGGTCTGTTCCCAGCAAGTACAGTGTATTGGACTGAAGAGAAACTACAGTTCTTGTCAGTTTTCTAAGCAGAATTGAACTAGATATGGCCGTGTGTGTAGGAAGTCCAGTTCTTTTGTTCTGAGTAAGCTCACTGTTCGGACCCCATAAGAAACACAGTAGAGTAGAAGAGTGCTCTTTTCTCAACATCAGAGTGTAGTTCATGTAAGTCGAGCTAGTGTTTGTTTCCCAGTCCTAAATGGAGTTGAATCACATGCAGTTTTTGGTCCTACCTGCAAGAGTTGTTTTCTGGTAAGGAAAGTCACTATTGTGCTCCCAATGCCATACACCGTGCAAATAGCACTCTCGACTGTTCCCAGCAAGTGCTGTGTATTGGACTGAAGAGGAGCTACGGTTCTTGTCAGTTTCCTAAGCAGAGTTGAACTAGATATGGCCCATGTGTGTAGGAAGCACAGTTCTTTTGTTCTGAGCAAGCTCACTGTTCTGGCCCTACAGGAAACACAGTAGAGTAGAAGAGTGCTCTTTTCTCAAAAGCAGAGTGTGTTTCTTGTAAGTCGAGCTAGCATTTTTTTCCCAGTCCTAAATGGAGTTGAATCACATACAGTTTCTGGTCCTATGAGCAGGAGTTGTTTTCTGGTAAGAAGAGTCACTATTGCGCTCCTATTGTCATATACAGGGCAAATAGCACTGGCGTCTCTTCCCAGCATGTACAGTGTATTGGACTGAAGAGGATCTACTGTTCTTGCCAGTTTCCTAAGCAGAGCTGAACTAGATATCGCCATGTGTGTAGGAAGCACAGTTCTTTTGTTCTGAGCAAGCTCAATGTTCGGACCCTGTAGGAAACACAGTAGAGTAGAAGAGTGCTCTTTTCTCAAAAGCAGAGTGTGTTTCTTGTAAGGCGAGCTAGCGTTTGTTTCTCAGTCCTAAATGGAGTCGAATAACATGCAGTTTTGGGTCCTATGAGCAAGAGTTGTTTTCTGGTAAGGAAAGTCACTATTGTGCTCCCAATGCCATACACCGTGCATAGAGCACCTGCGACTGTTCCCAGCAAGTGCTGTGTATTGGACTGAAGAGGAGCTACGGTTCTTGTCAGCTCCCTAAGCAGAGTTGATCTAGATATGGCCCGTGTGTGTAGGAAGCACAGTTCTTTTGTTCTGAGCAAGCTCATTGTTCTGGCCCTATAGAAAACACAGTAGAGTAAAAGAGGGCTCTTTTCTCAAAAGCAGAGTGTGTTTCTTGTAAGGTGAGCTAGCGTTTGTTTCCCAGTCCTAAATGGAGTTGAATCACATGCAGTTTCTGGTCCTATGAGCAAGAGTTGTTTTCTGGTAAGAAGAGTCACTATTGCGCTCCCATTGTCATACACAGTGCAACTAGCACTCGCGTCTGCTCCCAGCAAGTACAGTGTAATGGACTGAAGAGGAGCTACTGTTCTTGTCAGTTTCCTAAGCAGCGTTGAACTAGATATGGCCCGTGTGTGTAGAAAGCACAGTTCTTTTGTTCTGAGCAAGCTCACTGTTCGGAGTCCATAGGAAACACAGTAGAGTAGAAGAGTGCTCTTTTCTCAAAAGCAGAGTGTGTTTCTTGTAAGTCGAGCTAGCATTTGTTTCCTAGTCCAAAATGGAGTTGAATCACATGCAGTTTCTGGTCCTATGAGCAAGAGTTGTTTTCTGGTAAGAAGAGTCACTATTGCACTCCTATTGTCATATACAGGGCAAATAGCACCTGCGTCTGTTCCCAGCATGTACAGTTTATTGGACTGAAGAGGATCTACTGTTCTTGCCAGTTTCCTAAGCAGAGCTGAACTACATATGGCCATGTGTGTAGGAAGCACAGTTCTTTTGTTCTGAGCAAGCTCACTGCTCTGGCCCTATATTAAACACAGTAGAGTAGAAGTGTGCTCTTTTCTCAAAAGCAGAGTGTGTTTCTTGGAAGGCGAGCTAGTGTTTGTTTCCCAGTCCAAAATGGAGTTGAATCACATGCAGTTTCTGGTCCTACGAGCAAGAGTTGTTTTCTGGTAAGAAGAGTCACTATTGCGTTCCCATTGCCATACACAGTGCAAATAGCACTCGCGTCTGTTCCTAGCAAGTACAGTGTATTGGACTGAAGAGGAGCTACTGTTCTTGTCAGTTTCCTAAGCAGAGTTGAACTAGATATGGCCCGTGTGTGTAGGAAGCACAGTTCTTCTGTTCTGAGCAAGCTCACTGCTCTGGCCCTATAGGAAACACAGTAGAGTAGAAGTGTGCTCTTTTCTCAAAAGCAGAGTGTGTTTCTTGGAAGGCGAGCTACTGTTTGTTTCCCAGTCCTAAATGAAGTTGAATCACATGCAGTTTCTGGTCCTACGAGCAAGAGTCGTTTTCTGGTAAGAAGAGTCACTATTGTGCTCCCATTGCCATACACAGTACAAATAGCAATCGGGTCTGTTCCCAGCAAGTACAGTGTATTGGACTGAAGAGAAACTACAGTTCTTGTCAGTTTTCTAAGCAGAATTGAACTAGATATGGCCGTGTGTGTAGGAAGTCCAGTTCTTTTGTTCTGAGTAAGCTCACTGTTCGGACCCCATAAGAAACACAGTAGAGTAGAAGAGTGCTCTTTTCTCAACATCAGAGTGTAGTTCATGTAAGTCGAGCTAGTGTTTGTTTCCCAGTCCTAAATGGAGTTGAATCACATGCAGTTTTTGGTCCTACCTGCAAGAGTTGTTTTCTGGTAAGGAAAGTCACTATTGTGCTCCCAATGCCATACACCGTGCAAATAGCACTCTCGACTGTTCCCAGCAAGTGCTGTGTATTGGACTGAAGAGGAGCTACGGTTCTTGTCAGTTTCCTAAGCAGAGTTGAACTAGATATGGCCCATGTGTGTAGGAAGCACAGTTCTTTTGTTCTGAGCAAGCTCACTGTTCTGGCCCTACAGGAAACACAGTAGAGTAGAAGAGTGCTCTTTTCTCAAAAGCAGAGTGTGTTTCTTGTAAGTCGAGCTAGCATTTTTTTCCCAGTCCTAAATGGAGTTGAATCACATACAGTTTCTGGTCCTATGAGCAGGAGTTGTTTTCTGGTAAGAAGAGTCACTATTGCGCTCCTATTGTCATATACAGGGCAAATAGCACTGGCGTCTCTTCACAGCATGTACAGTGTATTGGCCTGAAGAGGATCTACAGTTCTTGTCAGTTTCCTAAGCAGAATTGAACTAGATATGGCCGTGTGTGTAGAAAGCACAGTTTTTTGTTCTGAGCAAGCTCACTGTTCTGGCCCTATGGGAAACACAGTAGAGTAGAAGAGTGCTCTTTTCTTAAAAGCAGAGTGTGTTTCTTGTAAGGCGAGCTAGCGTTTGTTTCCCAGTCCTAAATGGAGGTGTATCACATGAAGTTTTTGGTCCTATGAGCAAGAGTTGTTTTCTGGTAAGGAAAGTCACTATTGCGCTCCCATTGCCATACACAGTACAAACAGAACTCTCGTCTGTTCCCACCAAGTACAGTGTATTGGACTGAAGATGATCTACTGTTCTTGTCACTTTCCTTAGCAGAGTTGATCTAGATATGGCTGTGTGTGTAGGAAGTACACTTCTTTGTTCTGAGCAAGTTCACTGATTGGACCCCATAGGAAACACAGTAGAGTAGAAGAGTGCTCTTTTCTCAAAAGCAGAGTGTGTTTCTTGTAAGGCGAGCTGGCGTTTGCTTCCGAGTCCTAAACGGAGTTGAATCACATGCAGTTTCTGGTCCTACGAGCAAGAGTTGTTTTCTGTTAAGAAGAGTCGCTGTTGTGTTCCCAATGCCATACACAGTGCAAATAGCATTCGCATCTTCTCCCAGCAAGTACAGTGTATTGGTCAGAAGAGGAGCTCCTGTTCTTGTCAGTTTCCTAAGCAGAGTTGAACTAGATATGGCCCATGTGTGTAGGAAACACAGTTCTTTTCTTCTGAGCAGGCTCACTGTTCTGGTCCCATAGGAAACACAGCAGAGTTGAAGAGTGTTCTTTTCTCCAAAGCAGAGTGTGTTTCTTGTAAGGCGAGCTAGCGTTTGTTTCCCAGTCCTAAATGGAGTTGAATCACATGCAGTTTCTGGTCCTACCTGCAAGAGTTATTTTCTGGTAAGAAGAGTCACTATTGTGGTCCCATTGTCATATACAGGACAAATGGCACTGGCGTCTGTTCCCAGCAAGTACAGTGTATTGGACTGAAGAGGATCTACTGTTCTTGTCAGTTTCGTAAGCAGAGTTGAACTAGATATGGCCCGTGTGTGTAGGAAGCACAGTTCTTTTGTTCTGAGCAAGCTCACTGCTCTGGTCCCATAAGAAACACAGTCGAGTTGAAGAGTGCTCTTTTCTCAAAAGAAGAGTGTGTTTCTTGTAAGGCGAGTTAGTGTTTGTTTCCCAGTCCTAAATGGAGTTGAATCACATGCAGTTTTTGTTCGTACAAGCAAGAGTTGTTTTCTGGTAAGGAAAGTCACTATTGTGCTCCCATTGCCAAACACAGTGCAAATACCTCTTGCATCTGTTCCCAAGAAGTACAGTGTATTGGACTGAAGAGGAGCTACTGTTCTGGTCAGTTTCCTAAGCAGAGTTGAACTAGATATGGCCCGTGTGTGTAGGATGCAAAGTTCTTTTGTTCTGAGCAAGCTCACTGTTCAGACCCCATAGGAAACATAGTAGAGTAGAAGAGTGCTCTTTTCTCAAAAGCAGAGTGTGTTTCTTGTAAGGCGAGCTAGCGTTTGTTTCCCAGTCCTAAATGGAGTTGAATCCCATGCAGTTTCTGGTCCTAAGAGCAAGAGTTTTTTTCTGGTAAGAAGAGTCACTCTTGTGCTCCCATTGCCATACACAGTACAAATAGCACTCGCGACTGTTCCCAGCAAGTGCTGTTTATTGGACTGAAGAGGAGCTACTGTTCTTGTCAGTTTCCTAAGCAGAGTTGATCTAGATATGGCCCGTGTGTGTAGGAAGCACAGTTCTTTTGTTCTGAGCAAGCTCATTGTTCTGGCCCTATAGAAAACACAGTAGAGTAAAAGAGGGCTCTTTTCTCAAAAGCAGAGTGTGTTTCTTGTAAGGTGAGCTAGCGTTTGTTTCCCAGTCCTAAATGGAGTTGAATCACATGCAGTTTCTGGTCCTATGAGCAAGAGTTGTTTTCTGGTAAGAAGAGTCACTATTGAGCTCCCATTGTCATACACAGTGCAACTAGCACTCGCGTCTGCTCCCAGCAAGTACAGTGTAATGGACTGAAGAGGAGCTACTGTTCTTGTCAGTTTCCTAAGCAGCGTTGAACTAGATATGGCCCGTGTGTGTAGAAAGCACAGTTCTTTTGTTCTGAGCAAGCTCACTGTTCAGAATCCATAGGAAACACAGTAGAGTAGAAGAGTGCTCTTTTCTCAAAAGCAGAGTGTGTTTCTTGTAAGTCGAGCTAGCATTTGTTTCCTAGTCCAAAATGGAGTTGAATCACATGCAGTTTCTAGTCCTATGAGCAAGAGTTGTTTTCTGGTAAGAAGAGTCACTATTGCGCTCCTATTGTCATATACAAGGCAAATAGCTCCTGCGTCTTTTCCCAGCATGTACAGTTTATTGGACTGAAGAGGATCTACTGTTCTTGCCAGTTTCCTAAGCAGAGCTGAACTACATATGGCCATGTGTGTAGGAAGCACAGTTCTTTTGTTCTGAGCAAGCTCATTGTTCTGGCCCTATAGAAAACACAGTAGAGTAGAAGAGTGTTCTTTTCTCAAAAGCAGAGTGTGTTTCTTGTAAGGCGAGCTAGTGTTTGTTTCCCAGTCATAAATGGAGTTGAATCACATGCAGTTTTTGGTCCTACCTGCAAGAGTTGTTTTCTGGTAAGAAGAGTCACTATTGTGCTCCCATTGCCAAACACAGTGCAAATACCTCTTGCATCTGTTCCCAAGAAGTACAGTGTATTGGACTGAAGAGGAGCTACTGTTCTGGTCAGTTTCCTAAGCAGAGTTGAAATAGATATGGCCTGTGTGTGTAGGATGCAAAGTTCTTTTGTTCTGAGCAAGCTCACTGTTCAGACCCCATAGGAAACATAGTAGAGTAGAAGAGTGCTCTTTTCTCAAAAGCAGAGTGTGTTTCTTGTAAGGCGAGCTAGCGTTTGTTTCCCAGTCCTAAATGGAGTTGAATCCCATGCAGTTTCTGGTCCTAAGAGCAAGAGTTTTTTTCTGGTAAGAAGAGTCACTCTTGTGCTCCCATTGCCATACACAGTACAAATAGCACTCGCGACTGTTCCCAGCAAGTGCTGTTTATTGGACTGAAGAGGAGCTACTGTTCTTGTCAGTTTCCTAAGCAGAGTTGATCTAGATATGGCCCGTGTGTGTAGGAAGCACAGTTCTTTTGTTCTGAGCAAGCTCATTGTTCTGGCCCTATAGAAAACACAGTAGAGTAAAAGAGGGCTCTTTTCTCAAAAGCAGAGTGTGTTTCTTGTAAGGTGAGCTAGCGTTTGTTTCCCAGTCCTAAATGGAGTTGAATCACATGCAGTTTCTGGTCCTATGAGCAAGAGTTGTTTTCTGGTAAGAAGAGTCACTATTGAGCTCCCATTGTCATACACAGTGCAACTAGCACTCGCGTCTGCTCCCAGCAAGTACAGTGTAATGGACTGAAGAGGAGCTACTGTTCTTGTCAGTTTCCTAAGCAGCGTTGAACTAGATATGGCCCGTGTGTGTAGAAAGCACAGTTCTTTTGTTCTGAGCAAGCTCACTGTTCAGAATCCATAGGAAACACAGTAGAGTAGAAGAGTGCTCTTTTCTCAAAAGCAGAGTGTGTTTCTTGTAAGTCGAGCTAGCATTTGTTTCCTAGTCCAAAATGGAGTTGAATCACATGCAGTTTCTAGTCCTATGAGCAAGAGTTGTTTTCTGGTAAGAAGAGTCACTATTGCGCTCCTATTGTCATATACAAGGCAAATAGCTCCTGCGTCTTTTCCCAGCATGTACAGTTTATTGGACTGAAGAGGATCTACTGTTCTTGCAAGTTTCCTAAGCAGAGCTGAACTACATATGGCCATGTGTGTAGGAAGCACAGTTCTTTTGTTCTGAGCAAGCTCATTGTTCTGGCCCTATAGAAAACACAGTAGAGTAGAAGAGTGTTCTTTTCTCAAAAGCAGAGTGTGTTTCTTGTAAGGCGAGCTAGTGTTTGTTTCCCAGTCATAAATGGAGTTGAATCACATGCAGTTTTTGGTCCTACCTGCAAGAGTTGTTTTCTGGTAAGAAGAGTCACTATTGTGCTCCCATTGTCATACACAGGGCAAATAGCACTGACGTCTGTTCCCAGCATGTACAGTGTATTGGACTGAAGAGGATCTACTGTTATTGTCAGTTTCCTAAGCAGCGTTGAACTAGATATGGCCCGTGTGTGTAGAAAGCACAGTTCTTTTGTTCTGAGCAAGCTCACTGTTCGGAATCCATAGGAAACACAGTAGAGTAGAAGAGTGCTCTTTTCTCAAAAGCAGAGTGTGTTTCTTGTAAGTCGAGCTAGCATTTGTTTCCTAGTCCAAAATGGAGTTGAATCACATGCAGTTTCTGGTCCTATGAGCAAGAGTTGTTTTCTGGTAAGAAGAGTCACTATTGCACTCCTATTGTCATATACAGGGCAAATAGCACCTGCGTCTGTTCCCAGCATGTACAGTTTATTGGACTGAAGAGGATCTACTGTTCTTGCCAGTTTCCTAAGCAGAGCTGAACTACATATGGCCATGTGTGTAGGAAGCACAGTTCTTTTGTTCTGAGCAAGCTCACTGCTCTGGCCCTATATTAAACACAGTAGAGTAGAAGTGTGCTCTTTTCTCAAAAGCAGAGTGTGTTTCTTGGAAGGCGAGCTAGTGTTTGTTTCCCAGTCCAAAATGGAGTTGAATCACATGCAGTTTCTGGTCCTACGAGCAAGAGTTGTTTTCTGGTAAGAAGAGTCACTATTGCGTTCCCATTGCCATACACAGTGCAAATAGCACTCGCGTCTGTTCCTAGCAAGTACAGTGTATTGGACTGAAGAGGAGCTACTGTTCTTGTCAGTTTCCTAAGCAGAGTTGAACTAGATATGGCCCGTGTGTGTAGGAAGCACAGTTCTTCTGTTCTGAGCAAGCTCACTGCTCTGGCCCTATAGGAAACACAGTAGAGTAGAAGTGTGCTCTTTTCTCAAAAGCAGAGTGTGTTTCTTGGAAGGCGAGCTACTGTTTGTTTCCCAGTCCTAAATGAAGTTGAATCACATGCAGTTTCTGGTCCTACGAGCAAGAGTCGTTTTCTGGTAAGAAGAGTCACTATTGTGCTCCCATTGCCATACACAGTACAAATAGCAATCGGGTCTGTTCCCAGCAAGTACAGTGTATTGGACTGAAGAGAAACTACAGTTCTTGTCAGTTTTCTAAGCAGAATTGAACTAGATATGGCCGTGTGTGTAGGAAGTCCAGTTCTTTTGTTCTGAGTAAGCTCACTGTTCGGACCCCATAAGAAACACAGTAGAGTAGAAGAGTGCTCTTTTCTCAACATCAGAGTGTAGTTCATGTAAGTCGAGCTAGTGTTTGTTTCCCAGTCCTAAATGGAGTTGAATCACATGCAGTTTTTGGTCCTACCTGCAAGAGTTGTTTTCTGGTAAGGAAAGTCACTATTGTGCTCCCAATGCCATACACCGTGCAAATAGCACTCTCGACTGTTCCCAGCAAGTGCTGTGTATTGGACTGAAGAGGAGCTACGGTTCTTGTCAGTTTCCTAAGCAGAGTTGAACTAGATATGGCCCATGTGTGTAGGAAGCACAGTTCTTTTGTTCTGAGCAAGCTCACTGTTCTGGCCCTACAGGAAACACAGTAGAGTAGAAGAGTGCTCTTTTCTCAAAAGCAGAGTGTGTTTCTTGTAAGTCGAGCTAGCATTTTTTTCCCAGTCCTAAATGGAGTTGAATCACATACAGTTTCTGGTCCTATGAGCAGGAGTTGTTTTCTGGTAAGAAGAGTCACTATTGCGCTCCTATTGTCATATACAGGGCAAATAGCACTGGCGTCTCTTCCCAGCATGTACAGTGTATTGGACTGAAGAGGATCTACTGTTCTTGCCAGTTTCCTAAGCAGAGCTGAACTAGATATCGCCATGTGTGTAGGAAGCACAGTTCTTTTGTTCTGAGCAAGCTCAATGTTCGGACCCCGTAGGAAACACAGTAGAGTAGAAGAGTGCTCTTTTCTCAAAAGCAGAGTGTGTTTCTTGTAAGGCGAGCTAGCGTTTGTTTCTCAGTCCTAAATGGAGTCGAATAACATGCAGTTTTGGGTCCTATGAGCAAGAGTTGTTTTCTGGTAAGGAAAGTCACTATTGTGCTCCCAATGCCATACACCGTGCATAGAGCACCTGCGACTGTTCCCAGCAAGTGCTGTGTATTGGACTGAAGAGGAGCTACGGTTCTTGTCAGCTCCCTAAGCAGAGTTGATCTAGATATGGCCCGTGTGTGTAGGAAGCACAGTTCTTTTGTTCTGAGCAAGCTCATTGTTCTGGCCCTATAGAAAACACAGTAGAGTAAAAGAGGGCTCTTTTCTCAAAAGCAGAGTGTGTTTCTTGTAAGGTGAGCTAGCGTTTGTTTCCCAGTCCTAAATGGAGTTGAATCACATGCAGTTTCTGGTCCTATGAGCAAGAGTTGTTTTCTGGTAAGAAGAGTCACTATTGCGCTCCCATTGTCATACACAGTGCAACTAGCACTCGCGTCTGCTCCCAGCAAGTACAGTGTAATGGACTGAAGAGGAGCTACTGTTCTTGTCAGTTTCCTAAGCAGCGTTGAACTAGATATGGCCCGTGTGTGTAGAAAGCACAGTTCTTTTGTTCTGAGCAAGCTCACTGTTCGGAGTCCATAGGAAACACAGTAGAGTAGAAGAGTGCTCTTTTCTCAAAAGCAGAGTGTGTTTCTTGTAAGTCGAGCTAGCATTTGTTTCCTAGTCCAAAATGGAGTTGAATCACATGCAGTTTCTGGTCCTATGAGCAAGAGTTGTTTTCTGGTAAGAAGAGTCACTATTGCACTCCTATTGTCATATACAGGGCAAATAGCACCTGCGTCTGTTCCCAGCATGTACAGTTTATTGGACTGAAGAGGATCTACTGTTCTTGCCAGTTTCCTAAGCAGAGCTGAACTACATATGGCCATGTGTGTAGGAAGCACAGTTCTTTTGTTCTGAGCAAGCTCACTGCTCTGGCCCTATATTAAACACAGTAGAGTAGAAGTGTGCTCTTTTCTCAAAAGCAGAGTGTGTTTCTTGGAAGGCGAGCTAGTGTTTGTTTCCCAGTCCAAAATGGAGTTGAATCACATGCAGTTTCTGGTCCTACGAGCAAGAGTTGTTTTCTGGTAAGAAGAGTCACTATTGCGTTCCCATTGCCATACACAGTGCAAATAGCACTCGCGTCTGTTCCTAGCAAGTACAGTGTATTGGACTGAAGAGGAGCTACTGTTCTTGTCAGTTTCCTAAGCAGAGTTGAACTAGATATGGCCCGTGTGTGTAGGAAGCACAGTTCTTCTGTTCTGAGCAAGCTCACTGCTCTGGCCCTATAGGAAACACAGTAGAGTAGAAGTGTGCTCTTTTCTCAAAAGCAGAGTGTGTTTCTTGGAAGGCGAGCTACTGTTTGTTTCCCAGTCCTAAATGAAGTTGAATCACATGCAGTTTCTGGTCCTACGAGCAAGAGTCGTTTTCTGGTAAGAAGAGTCACTATTGTGCTCCCATTGCCATACACAGTACAAATAGCAATCGGGTCTGTTCCCAGCAAGTACAGTGTATTGGACTGAAGAGAAACTACAGTTCTTGTCAGTTTTCTAAGCAGAATTGAACTAGATATGGCCGTGTGTGTAGGAAGTCCAGTTCTTTTGTTCTGAGTAAGCTCACTGTTCGGACCCCATAAGAAACACAGTAGAGTAGAAGAGTGCTCTTTTCTCAACATCAGAGTGTAGTTCATGTAAGTCGAGCTAGTGTTTGTTTCCCAGTCCTAAATGGAGTTGAATCACATGCAGTTTTTGGTCCTACCTGCAAGAGTTGTTTTCTGGTAAGGAAAGTCACTATTGTGCTCCCAATGCCATACACCGTGCAAATAGCACTCTCGACTGTTCCCAGCAAGTGCTGTGTATTGGACTGAAGAGGAGCTACGGTTCTTGTCAGTTTCCTAAGCAGAGTTGAACTAGATATGGCCCATGTGTGTAGGAAGCACAGTTCTTTTGTTCTGAGCAAGCTCACTGTTCTGGCCCTACAGGAAACACAGTAGAGTAGAAGAGTGCTCTTTTCTCAAAAGCAGAGTGTGTTTCTTGTAAGTCGAGCTAGCATTTTTTTCCCAGTCCTAAATGGAGTTGAATCACATACAGTTTCTGGTCCTATGAGCAGGAGTTGTTTTCTGGTAAGAAGAGTCACTATTGCGCTCCTATTGTCATATACAGGGCAAATAGCACTGGCGTCTCTTCCCAGCATGTACAGTGTATTGGACTGAAGAGGATCTACTGTTCTTGCCAGTTTCCTAAGCAGAGCTGAACTAGATATCGCCATGTGTGTAGGAAGCACAGTTCTTTTGTTCTGAGCAAGCTCAATGTTCGGACCCCGTAGGAAACACAGTAGAGTAGAAGAGTGCTCTTTTCTCAAAAGCAGAGTGTGTTTCTTGTAAGGCGAGCTAGCGTTTGTTTCTCAGTCCTAAATGGAGTCGAATAACATGCAGTTTTGGTTCCTATGAGCAAGAGTTGTTTTCTGGTAAGGAAAGTCACTATTGTGCTCCCAATGCCATACACCGTGCATAGAGCACCTGCGACTGTTCCCAGCAAGTGCTGTGTATTGGACTGAAGAGGAGCTACGGTTCTTGTCAGCTCCCTAAGCAGAGTTGATCTAGATATGGCCCGTGTGTGTAGGAAGCACAGTTCTTTTGTTCTGAGCAAGCTCATTGTTCTGGCCCTATAGAAAACACAGTAGAGTAAAAGAGGGCTCTTTTCTCAAAAGCAGAGTGTGTTTCTTGTAAGGTGAGCTAGCGTTTGTTTCCCAGTCCTAAATGGAGTTGAATCACATGCAGTTTCTGGTCCTATGAGCAAGAGTTGTTTTCTGGTAAGAAGAGTCACTATTGAGCTCCCATTGTCATACACAGTGCAACTAGCACTCGCGTCTGCTCCCAGCAAGTACAGTGTAATGGACTGAAGAGGAGCTACTGTTCTTGTCAGTTTCCTAAGCAGCGTTGAACTAGATATGGCCCGTGTGTGTAGAAAGCACAGTTCTTTTGTTCTGAGCAAGCTCACTGTTCGGAGTCCATAGGAAACACAGTAGAGTAGAAGAGTGCTCTTTTCTCAAAAGCAGAGTGTGTTTCTTGTAAGTCGAGCTAGCATTTGTTTCCTAGTCCAAAATGGAGTTGAATCACATGCAGTTTCTGGTCCTATGAGCAAGAGTTGTTTTCTGGTAAGAAGAGTCACTATTGCGCTCCTATTGTCATATACTGGGCAAATAGCACCTTCGTCTGTTCCCAGCATGTACAGTTTATTGGACTGAAGAGGATCTACTGTTCTTGCCAGTTTCCTAAGCAGAGCTGAACTACATATGGCCATGTGTGTAGGAAGCACAGCTCTTTTGTTCTGAGCAAGCTCACTGCTCTGGCCCTATATTAAACACAGTAGAGTAGAAGTGTGCTCTTTTCTCAAAAGCAGAGTGTGTTTCTTGGAAGGCGAGCTAGAGTTTGTTTCCCAGTCCAAAATGGAGTTGAATCACATGCAGTTTCTGGTCCTACGAGCAAGAGTTGTTTTCTGGTAAGAAGAGTCACTATTGCGCTCCCATTACCATACACAGTGCAAATAGCACTCGCGTCTGTTCCTAGCAAGTACAGTGTATTGGACTGAAGAGGAGATACTGTTCTTGTCAGTTTCCTAAGCAGAGTTGAACTAGATATGGCCCGTGTGTGTAGGAAGCAGAGTTTTTTTGTTCTGAGCAAGCTCACTGCTCTGGCCCTATAGGAAACACAGTAGAGTAGAAGTGTGCTCTTTTCTCAAAAGCAGAGTGTGTTTCTTCGAAGGCGAGCTACTGTTTGTTTCCCAGTCCTAAATGGAGTTGAATCACATGCAGTTTCTGGTCCTACGAGCAAGAGTTATTTTCTGGTAAGAAGAGTCACTATTGCGCTCCCATTGCCATACACAGAGCAAATAGCCCTCGCGTCTGTTCCCAGCAAGTACAGTGTATTGGACAGAAGAGGAGCTACTGTTCTTGTCAGTTTCGTAAGCAGAGTTGAACTAGATATGGCCCGTGTGTGTAGGAAGCACAGTTGTATTGTTCTGAGCAAGCTCACTGTTTGGACCCCATAGGAAACACAGTAGAGTAGAAGAGTGCTCTTTTCTCAAAAGCAGAGTGAGTTTCTTGTAAGGCGAGCTAGCGTTTGTTTCCCAGTCCTAAATGGAGTTGAATCCCATGCAGTTTCTGGTCCTATGAGCAAGAGTTGTTTTCTGATAAGAAGAGTCACTATTGCGCTCCCAATGTCATACACAGGGCAAATAAATAGCACTGGTGTCTGTTCCTTGCATGTACAGTGTATTGGACAGAAGAGGAGCTACTGTTCTTGTCATTTTCCTAAGCAGAGTTGAACTAGATATGGCCGTGTGTGTAGGAAGCACAGTACATTTGTCTGAGCAAGCTCACTGTTCTGGTCTTAATGGAAACACAGTAGAGTAGAAGAGTGCTCTTTTCTCTAAAGCAGAATGTGTTTCTTGTAAGGCAAGCTAGCGTTTTTTCCCAGTCCTAAATGGAGTTAAATCACATGCAGTTTCTGGTCCTACAAGCAAGAGTTGTTTTCTGGTACGAAGAGTCACTATTGAGCTCCCATTGTCATACACAGTGCAACTAGCACTCACGTCTGCTCCCAGCAAGTACAGCGTAATGGACTGAAGAGGATCTACTGTTCTTGTCAGTTTCCTAAGCAGAGTTGAACTAGATATGGCCATGTGTGTAGGAAGCACAGTTCTTTTTTTCTGAGCAAGCTCACTGTTCGGACACCATAGGAAACACAGTAGAGTAGAAGAGTGCTTTTTTCTCAAAAGCAGAGTGTGTTTCTTGTAAGGCGAGCTAGCGTTTGTTTCTCAGTCCTAAATGGAGTTGAATCACATGCAGTTTCTGGTCCTACAAGCAAGAGTTGTTTTCTGGTAAGAATAGTCACTATTGCGCTCCCATTGTCCTACACAGTGCAAATAGCAGTCGCGTCTAATCCCAGGAAGTACAGTGTATTGGACTGAAGAGGAGCTACTGTTCTTGTCAGTTTCCTAAGCGCAGTTGAAATAGATATGACCCGTGTGTGTAGGAAGCACAGTTCTTTTGTTCTGCACAAGCTCACTCTTCTAGCCCTATAGGAAACACAGTAGTGTAGAAGAATGCTCATTTCTCAAAAGCAGAGTTTGTTTATTTTAAGGCAAGTTAGTGTTTGTTTCCCAGTCCTAAATGGAATTGAATCACATGCAGTTTCTGGTCCTATGAGCAAGAGTTGTTTTCTGGTAAGAAGAGTCACTATTGCGCTCCCATTGCCATACACAGTGCAAACATCACTCTCGTCTGTTCCCAGCAAATACAGTGTATTGGACTGAAGAGGAGCTACTGTTCTTGTCAGTTTCCTAAGCAGAGTTGAACTAGATATGGCCCGTGTGTGTAGGAAGAACAGTTCTTTTGTTCTGAGCAAGCTCACTGTTCTTGCCCTGTAGGAAACACAGTAGAGTAGAAAGGTGCTCTTTTCTCAAAAGCAGAGTGTGTTTCTTGGAAGGGGAGCTAGCGCTTGTTTCCCAGTCCTAAATGGAGTTGAATAACATGCAGTTTCTGGTCCTACGAGCAAGATTTGTTTTCTGGTAAGAAGAGTCACTATTGCGCTCCCATTGTCTTACACAGTGCAAATAGCACTGGCATCTGTTCCCAGCAAGTATAGTGTATTGGACTGAAGAGGAGCTACTGTTCTTGTCAGTTTCCTAAGCAGAGTTGAACTAGATGTGGCCCCTGTGTGTTGGAAGCACAGTTCTTTTGTTCTGAGCAAGCTCACTGTTCTGGCCCTATAGGAAACACAGTAGAGTAGAAGAGTGCTCTTTTCTCAAAAGCAGAGTGTGTTTCTTGTAAGGCGACCTAGCATTTGTTTCCCAGTCCTAAATGGAGTTGAATCACATGCAGTTTCTGGTCCTACGTGCAAGAGTTGTTTTCTGTAAAGGACAGTCACTGTTGCGCTCCCACTGCCATACACAGTGCAAATAGCACTCGAGTCTCTTCCCAGTAAGTACAGTGTATTCGACTGAAGAGGATCTACTGTTCTTGTCAGTTTCCTAAGCAGAGTTGAACTATATATGGCCCCTGTGTGCAGGAAGCACAGTTCTTTTGTTCTGAGGAAGCTCACTGTTCTGGCGCTATAGAAAACACAGTAGAGTAGAAGAGTGCTCTTTTCTCAAAAGCAGAGTGTGTTTCTTTTAAGGCGAGTTAGTGTTTGTTTCCCAGTCCTAAATGGAATTGAATCACATGCAGTTTCTGGTCCTATGAGCAAGAGTTGTTTTCTAGTAAGAAGAGTCACAATTGCGCTCCCATTGCCATACACAGTGCAAACAGCACTCTCGTCTGTTCCAAGCAAGTACAGTGTATTGGACGAAGAGGAGCTACTGTTCTTGTCAGTTTCCTAAGCAGAGTTGAACTAGATATGGCCCGTGTGTGTAGGAAGCACAGTTCTTTTGTTCTGAGCAAGCTCACTGCTCTGGCCCTATAGGAAACACAGTAGAGTAGAAGAGTGCTCTTTTCTCAAAAGCAGAGTGTGTTTCTTGGAAGGCGAGCTACTGTTTGTTTCCCAGTCCTAAATGGAGTTGAATCACATGCAGTTTCTGGTCCTACGAGCAAGAGTTGTTTTCTGGTAAGAAGAGTCACTATTGCGCTCCCTTTGCCATACACAGAGCAAATAGCCCTCACGTCTGTTCCCAGCAAGTACAGTGTATTGGACAGAAGAGGAGCTACTGTTTTTGTCAGTTTCGTAAGCAGAGTTGAACTAGATATGGCCCGTGTGTGTAGGAAGCACAGTTCTTTTGTTCTGAGCAAGCTCACTGTTCTGGCCCTATAGGAAACACAGTAGAGTAGAAGAGTGCTCTTTTCTCAAAAGCAGAGTGTGTTTCTTGTAAGGCGAGCTAGCATTTGTTTCCCAGTCCTAAATGGAGTTGAATCATATGCATTTTTTGGTCCTACGAACAAGAGTTGTTTTCTGCTAAGGAAAGTCATTATTGCGCTCCCATTGCCATACACAGTGCAAATAGAACTCGCTTCTGTTCCCAGCAAGTACAGTGTATTGGACTTAAGAGGATCTACAGTTCTTGTCAGTTTCCTAATCAGAATTGAACTAGATATGGCCCGTGTTTGTAGGAAGCACAGTTCTTTTATTCTGAGCAAGCTAACTGTTCGGACACCATAGGAAACACAGTAGAGTAGAAGAGTGCTCTTTTCTCTAAAGCAGAATTGTTTCTTGTAAGGCGAGCTAGCATTTGATTCCCAGTCCTAAATGAGTTATATCTCATGCAGTTTCTGGTCCTATGAGCCAGAGTTGTTTTCTGGTAAGAAGAGTCACTATTTTGCTCCCTTTGCCATACACAGTGCAAATAGCACTCGCGTCTGTTCCCAGCAAGTACAGTGTATTGGAGTGAAGAGGAGCTACTGTTCTTGTCAGTATCCTAAGCAGAGTTGAACTAGCTATGGCCCGTGTGTAGGAAGCACAGTTCTTTTGTTCTGAGCAAGCTCAGTGTTCGGACACCAAAGGAAGCACAGTAGAGTAGAAGAGTGCTCTTTTCTCAAAACCAGAGTGTGTTTCTTGTAAGGCGCGCTAGCATTTGTTTCCCAGTCCTAAATGGAGTTGAATCACATGCAGTTTCTGTTCCTACGAGCAAGAGTTGTTTTCTGGTAAGAAGAGTCACTTTTGCGCTCCCATTGTTATTATACACAGGGCAAATAGCACTGGCGTCGGTTCCCAGCATGTACAGTGTATTGGACTGAAGAGGAGCTACTGTTCTTGTCAGTTTCCTAAGCAGAGTTGAACTAGATATGGCCCGTGTGTGTAGGAAGCACAGTTCTTTTGTTCTGAGCAAGCTCACTGTTCTTGCCCTGTAGGAAACACAGTAGAGTAGAAGGGTGCTCTTTTCTCAAAAGCAGAGTGTGTTTCTTGGAAGGGGAGCTAGCGTTTGTTTCCCAGTCCTAAATGGAGTTGAATAACATGCAGTTTCTGTTCCTACGAGCAAGATTTGTTTTCTGGTAAGAAGAGTCACTATTGCGCTCCCATTGTCTTACACAGTGCAAATAGCACTCGCGTCTGATCCCAGCAAGTACAGTGTATTTGACTGAAGAGGAGCTACTGTTCTTGTCAGTTTCCTAAGCGAAGTTGAACTAGATATGACCCGTGTGTGTAGGAAGCACAGTTCTTTTGTTCTGCCCAAGCTCATTGTTCTGGCCCTAAGGAAATACAGTAGTGAAGAAGAATGCTCATTTCTCAAAAGCAAAGTGTGTTTCTTTTAAGGCAAGTTAGTGTTTGTTTCCCAGTTCTAAATGGAGTTGAATCACATGCAGATTCTGGTCCTATGAGCAAGAGTTGTTTTCTGGTATGAAGAGTCACTATTGCGCTCCCATTGCCATACACAGTGCAAACAGCACTCGCGTCTGTTCCCAGCAAGTATAGTGTATTGGACTGAAGAGGAGCTACTGTTCTTGTCAGATTCCTAAGCAGAGTTGAACTAGATGTGGCCCCTGTGTGTTGGAAGCACAGTTCTTTTGTTCTGAGCAAGCTCACTGTTCTGGCCCTATAGGAAACACAGTAGAGTAGAAGAGTGCTCTTTTCTCAAAAGCAGAGTGTGTTTCTTGTAAGGCGACCTAGCATTTGTTTCCCAGTCCTAAATGGAGTTGAATCACATGCAGTTTCTGGTCCTACGTGCAAGAGTTGTTTTCTGTAAAGGACAGTCACTGTTGCGCTCCCACTGCCATACACAGTGCAAATAGCACTCGAGTCTCTTCCCAGTAAGTACAGTGTATTCGACTGAAGAGGATCTACTGTTCTTGTTAGTTTCCTAAGCAGAGTTGAACTATATATGGCCCGTGTGTGCAGGAAGCACAGTTCATTTGTTCTGAGGAAGCTCACTGTTCTGGCACTATAGAAAACACAGTAGAGTAGAAGAGTGCTCTTTTCTCAAAAGCAGAGTGTGTTTCTTGTAAGGCGAGCTAGCGTTTGTTTCCCAGTCCTAAATGGATTTGAATCACATGCAGTTTTTGGTCCTACGAGCAAGAGTTGTTTTCTTGTAAGGAAAGTCACATTTGCGTTCCCATTGCCATACACAGTGCAAATAGCACTTGCGTCTTTTTCCATCAAGTACAGTGTATTGGACTAAAGAGGATCTACTGTTTTTGTCAGGTTCCTAAGCAGAGTTGAAATAGATTTGGCCCGTGTGTATACGAAGCACAGTTCTTTTGTCCTGAGCAAGCTCATTGTTCTGGCCCTACAGGAAACACAGTAGAGTAGAAGAGTGCTCTTTTCTCAAAAGCAGAGAGTGTGTCTTGTAAGGTGAGCTAGTGTTTGGTTCCCAGTCCTAAATGTAGTTGAATCACATGCAGTTTCTTGTCCTACGAGCAAGAGTTGTTTACTGGTAAGAATAGTCACTATTGTGCTCCCATTGTCCTACACAGTGCAAATAGCAGTCGCGTCTAATCCCAGGAAGTACAGTGTATTGGACTGAAGAGGAGCTACTGTTCTTGTCAGTTTCCTAAGCGCAGTTGAACTAGATATGACCCGTGTGTGTAGGAAGCACAGTTCTTTTGTTCTGCCCAAGCTCACTCTTCTAGCCCTATAGGTAACACAGTAGTGTAGATGAATGCTCATTTCTCAAAAGCAGAGTGTGTTTCTTTTAAGGCGAGTTAGTGTTTGTTTCCCAGTCCTAAATGGAATTGAATCACATGCAGTTTCTGGTCCTATGAGCAAGAGTTGTTTTCTAGTAAGAAGAGTCACAATTGCGCTCCCATTGCCATACACAGTGCAAACAGCACTCTCGTCTGTTCCCAGCAAGTACAGTGTATTGGACTGAAGAGGAGCTACTGTTCTTGTCAGTTTCCTAAGCAGAGTTGAACTAGATATGGCCCGTGTGTGTAGGAAGCTCAGTTCTTTTGTTCTGAGCAAGCTCACTGTTCTGGCCCTATAGGAAACACAGTAGAGTAGAAGAGTGCTCTTTTCTCAAAAGCAGAGTGTGTTTCTTGTAAGGCGAGCTAGCATTTGTTTCCCAGTCCTAAATGGAGTTGAATCATATGCATTTTTTGGTCCTACGAACAAGAGTTGTTTTCTGCTAAGGAAAGTCACTATTGCGCTCCCATTGCCATACACAGTGCAAATAGAACTCGCGTCTGTTCCCAGCAAGTACAGTGTATTGGACTTAAGAGGATCTACAGTTCTTGTCAGTTTCCTAATCAGAATTGAACTAGATATGGCCCGTGTTTGTAGGAAGCACAGTTCTTTTATTCTGAGCAAGCTCACTATTTGGACACCATAGGAAACACAGTAGAGTAGAAGAGTGCTCTTTTCTCTAAAGCAGAATTGTTTCTTGTAAGGCGCGCTAGCATTTGTTTCCCAGTCCTAAATGGAGTTGAATCACATGCAGTTTCTGTTCCTACGAGCAAGAGTTGTTTTCTGGTAAGAAGAGTCACTTTTGCGCTCCCATTGTTATTATACACAGGGCAAATAGCACTGGCGTCGGTTCCCAGCATGTACAGTGTATTGGACTGAATAGGAGCTACTGTTCTTGTCAGTTTCCTAAGCAGAGTTGAACTAGATATGGCCCGTGTGTGTAGGAAGCACAGTTTTTGTTCTGAGTAAGCTCACTGTTCGGACACCATAGGAAACACACTAGAGTAGAAGGGTGCTCTTTTCTCAAAAGCAGAGTGTGTTTCTTGTAAGGCGAGCTAGCGTTTGTTTTCCAGTCCTAAATGGAGTTGAATCACATGCAGATTCTGGTCTTACGAGCAAGAGTTGTTTTCTGGTAAGAGAAGTCACTATTGGGCTCCCAATGCCATACACAGTGCAAATAGCACTCACGTCTGTTCCCAGCAAGTACAGTATTTTGGACAGAAGAGGAGCTACTGTTCTTGTCAGTTTCCTAAGCAGAGTTAAACTAGATATGGCCCGTATGTGTAGGAAGCACAGTTCTTTTGTTGTGAGCAAGCTAACTGTTCTGGCCCTATAGGAAACACAGTAGAGTAGAAGAGTGCTCTTTTCTCAAAAGCAGAGTGTGTTTCTTGTAAGGCGAGCTAGCGTTTGTTTTCCAGTCCTAAATGGTGTTGAATCACATGAAGTTTCTGGTCCTATGAGCAAGAGTTGTTTTCTGGTAAGAAGAGTCACTATTTCGCTCCCTTTGCCATACACAGTGCAAATAGCACTCGTGTCTGTTCCCAGCAAGTACAGTGTATTGGTCTGAAGAGGATCTACTGTTCTTTTCAGTTTTCTAAGCAGAATTGAACTAGATATGGCCGAGTGTAGGAAGCACAGTTCTTTTGTTCTGAGCAAGCTCACTGTTCTGGCTCAATAGGAAACACAGTAGAGTAGAAGAGTTCTCTTTTCTCAAAAGCAGAGTGTGTTTCTTGTAAGGTGAGCTAGCGTTTGTTTCTTAGTCCTAAATGGAGTTGAATCACATGCAGTTTTTGGTCCTACAAGCAAGAGTTGTTTTCTGGTAAGAAGAGTCACTATTGCGCTCCCATTGCCATACACAGTTCAAAAATCTCTTGCGTCTTTTTCCAGCAAGTACAGTGTATTGGACAGAAGAGCATCTACTGTTCTTCTCAGTTTCTTAAACAGAGTTGAACTAGATATGGCCCGTGTGTGTAGGAAGCACAGTTCTTTTTTTCTGAGCAAGCTCACTGTTCTGGCCCTATAGGAAACACAGTAGAGTAGAAGAGTGCTCTTTTCTCAATAACAGAGTGTGTTTCTTTTAAGGCGAGTTAGTGTTTGTTTCCAAGTCCTACATGGAGTTAAATCACATGCAGTTTCTGGTCCTATGATCAAGAGTTGTTTTCTGGTAAGAAGAGTCACTATAGTGCTCCCAGTGTCATACACAGGGCAAATAGCACTGGCGCTGTTCCCAGCATGTACAGTCTATTGGACTGAAGAGGAGCTACTGTTCTTGTCAGTTTCCTAAGCAGAATTTAACTACATATGGCCGTGTGTAGGAAGCACAGATCTTTTGTTCTGAGCAAGCTCACTGTTCTGGCCCTATGGCAAACACAATAGAGTAGAAGAGTGCTCTTTTCTCAAAAGCACAGTGTGTTTCTTGTAAGGTGAGCTAGCGTTTTATTCCCTGTCCTAAATGGCGTTGAATCACATGCAGTTTCTGGAACTAAGAGCAAGAGTTGTTTTCTGGTAAGAAGAGTCACTATTGCGCTCCCATTGCCATACACAGTGCAAATAGCACTTGCGTCTGATCCCAGCAAGTACATTGTATTGGATTGAAGAGCAGCTACTATTCTTTTCAGTTTCCTAAGCAGAGTTGAACTAGATATGGCCGTGTGTATAGGAAGCACAGTTCTTTTGTTCTGAGCAAGCTCACTGTTCTGGCCTTATAGGAAACACTGTAGAGTAGAAGAGTGCTCTTTTCTCAAAAGCAGAGTGTGTTTCTTGTAATGTGAGCTATCGTTTGTTTCCCAGTCCTAAATGGAGTTGAATCCCATGCAGTTTCAGGTCCTATGAGCAAGAGTTGTTTTCTGGAAAGGAGAGTCACTATTGCGCTCCCATTGCCATACACAGTGCAAATAGCACTCGTGTCTGTTCCCAGCATGTACATTGTATTGGACTGAAGAAGATCTACTGTTATTGTAGGTTGCTAAGCAGAGTTGAACTAGATATGGCCCGTGTGTGTAGGAAGCACAGTTCTTTTGTTCTGAGCAAGCTCACTGTTCTGGCCCTATAGGAAACACAGTAGAGTAGAAGAGTGCTCTTTTCTCGAAGGCAGAGTGTGTTTCTTGGAAGGCGAGCTAGCGTTTGTTTCCCAGTCCTAAATGGAGTTGAATAACATGCAGTTTCTGGTCCTACGAGCAAGATTTGTTTTCTGGTAAGAAGAGTCACTATTGTGCTCCCACTGTCTTACACAGTGCAAATAGCACTTGCGTCTGATCCCAGCAAGTACAGTGTATTTGACTGAAGAGGAGCTACTGTTCTTGTCAGTTTCCTAAGCGCAGTTGAACTAGATATGACCCGTGTGTGTAGGAAGCACAGTTCTTTGTTCTGCCCAAGCTCATTGTTCTGGCACTAAAGGAAATACAGTAGTGAAGAAGAATGCTCATTTCTCAAAAGCAAAGTGTGTTTCTTTTAAGGCAAGTTAGTGTTTGTTTCCCAGTTCTAAATGGAGTTGAATCACATGCAGATTCTGGTCCTATGAGCAAGAGTTGTTTTCTGGTATGAAGAGTCACTATTTCGCTCCCATTGCCATACACAGTGCAAACAGCACTCGCGTCTGTTCCCAGCAAGTATAGTGTATTGGACTGAAGAGGAGCTACTGTTCTTGTCAGTTTCCTATGCAGAGTTGAACTAGATGTGGCCCCTGTGTGTTGGAAGCACAGTTCTTTTGTTCTGAGCAAGCTCACTGTTCTGGCCCTATAGGAAACACAGTAGAGTAGAAGAGTGCTCTTTTCTCAAAAGCAGAGTGTGTTTCTTGTAAGGCGACCTAGTATTTGTTTCCCAGTCCTAAAGGGAGTTGAATCACATGCAGTTTCTGGTCCTATGAGCAAGAGTTGTTTTCTGTAAAGGACAGTCACTGTTGCGCTCCCACTGCCATACACAGTGCAAATAGCACTCGAGTCTCTTCCCAGTAAGTACAGTGTATTCGACTGAAGAGGATCTACTGTTCTTGTCAGTTTCCTAAGCAGAGTTGAACTATATATGGCCCGTGTGTGCAGGAAGCACAGTTCTTTTGTTCTGAGGAAGCTCACTGTTCTGGCGCTATAGAAAAAACAGTAGAGTAGAAGAGTGCTCTTTTCTCAAAAGCAGAGTGTGTTTCTTGTAAGGCGAGCTAGCGTTTGTTTCCCAGTCCTAAATGGATTTGAATCACATGCAGTTTTTGGTCCTATGAGCAAGAGTTGTTTTCTTGTAAGGAAAGTCACATTTCTGTTCCCATTGCCATACACAGTGCAAATAGCACTTGCGTCTTTTTCCAGCAAGTACAGTGTATTGGACTAAAGAGGATCTACTGTTCTTGTCAGGTTCCTAAGCAGAGTTGAACTAGATTTGGCCCGTGTGTTTACGTAGCACAGTTCTTTTGTCCTGAGCAAGCTCATTGTTCTGGCCCTACAGGAAACACAGTAGAGTAGAAGAGTGCTCTTTTCTCAAAAGCAGAGAGTGTGTCTTGTAAGGTGAGCTAGTGTTTGGTTCCCAGTTCTAAATGGAGTTGAATCACATGCAGTTTCTGTTCCTACAAGCAAGAGTTGTTTACTGGTAAGAATAGTCACTATTGCGCTCCCATTGTCCTACACAGTGCAAATAGCAGTCGCGTCTAATCCCAGATATTACAGTGTATTAGACTGAAGAGGAGCTACTGTTCTTGTCAGTTTCCTAAGCGCAGTTGAACTAGATATGACCCGTGTGTGTAGGAAGCACAGTTCTTTTGTTCTGCCCAAGCTCACTCTTCTAGCCCTATAGGAAACACAGTAGTGTAGAAGAATGCTCATTTCTCAAAAGCAGAGTGTGTTTCTTTTAAGGCGAGTTAGTGTTTGTTTCCCAGTCCGAAATGGAATTGAATCACATGCAGTTTCTGGTCCTATGAGCAAGAGTTGTTTTCTGGTAAGAAGAGTCACTATTGTGCTCCCATTGCCATACACAGTGCAAACAGGACTCTCGTCTGTTCTCAGCAAGTACAGTGTATTGGACTGAAGAGGAGCTACTGTTCTTGTCAGTTTCCTAAGCAGAGTTGAACTAGATATGGCCCATTTGTGTAGGAAGCACAGTTCTTTTGTTCTGAGCAAGCTCACTGTTCTGGCCCTATAGGAAACACAGTAGAGTAGAAGAGTGCTCTTTTCTCAAAAGCAGAGTGTGTTTCTTGTAAGGCGAGCTAGCATTTGTTTCCCATTCCTAAATGGAGTTGAATCACATGAAATTTCTGGTCCTACGAGCAAGAGTTGTTTTCTGCTAAGGAAAGTCACTATTGCGCTCCCATTGCCATACACAGTGCAAATAGCACTCGCGTCTGTTCCCAGCAAGTACAGTGTATTGGACTGAAGAGGAGCTACTGTTCTTGTCAGTTTCCTAAGCAGAGTTGACCAAGATATGGCCCCTGTGTGTAGGAAGCACAGTTCTTTTCTTCTGAGCAAGCTCACTGTTCGGACCACTTAGGAAACACAGTAGAGTAGATGAGTGCTCCTTTCTCAAAAGCAGAGTGTGTTTCTCGTAAGGTGAGCTAGCGTATGTTTCCCAGTCCTAAATGGAGTTGAATCACATGCAATTTTTGGTCCTACAAGCAAGAGTTGTTTTCTGGTAAGGAAAGTCACTAGTGCGCTCCCATTGCCATACACAGTGCAAATAGAACTTGCGTCTGTTCCCAGAAAGTACAGTGTATTGGACTTAAGAGGATCTAGGGTTCTTGTCAGTTTCCTAATCAGAATTGAACTAGATATGGCCCGTGTTTGTAGGAAGCACAGTTCTTTTATTCTGAGCAAGCTCACTGTTCGGACACCATAGGAAACACAGTAGAATAGAAGAGTGCTCTTTTCTCTAAAGCAGAATTGTTTCTTGTAAGGCGAGCTAGCATTTGATTCCCAGTCCTAAATAGGTTATATCTCATGCAGTTTCTGGTCCTATGAGCCAGAGTTGTTTTCTGGTAAGAAGAGTCACTATTGTGCTCCCTTTGCCATACACAGTGCAAATAGCACTCGCGTCTGTTCCCAGCAAGTACAGTGTATTGGAGTGAAGAGGAGCTACTGTTCTTGTCAGTATCCTAAGCAGAGTTGAAATAGCTATGGCCCGTGTGTAGGAAGCACAGTTCTTTTGTTCTGAGCAAGCTCAGTGTTCGGACACCAAAGGAAGCACAGTAGAGTAGAAGAGTGCTCTTTTCTCAAAACCAGAGTGTGTTTCTTGTAAGGCGCGCTAGCATTTGTTTCCCAGTCCTAAATGGAGTTGAATCACATGCAGTTTCTGTTCCTATGAGCAAGAGTTGTTTTCTGGTAAGAAGAGTCACTTTTGCGCTCCCATTGTTATTATACACAGGGCAAATAGCACTGGCGTCGGTTCCCAGCATGTACAGTGTATTGGATTGAAGAGGAGCTACTGTTCTTGTCAGTTTCCTAAGCAGAGTTGAACTAGATATGGCCCGTGTGTGTAGGAAGCACAGTTCTTTTGTTCTGAGCAAGCTCACTGTTCTGGCCCTATAGGAAACATAGTAGAGTAGAAGAGTGCTCTTTTTTCAAAAGCAAAGTGTGTTAATTGTAAGGCGAGCTAGCGTTTGTTTCCCAGTCCTAAATGGAGTTGAATCACATGCAATTTTTTGGTCTTACAAGCAAGAGTTGTTTTCAGGTAAGGAAAGTCACTATTGCGCTCCCATTGCCATACACAGTGCAAATAGAACTCGCGTCTGTTCCCAGCAAGTACAGTGTATTGGACTTAAGAGGATCTACTGTTCTTGACAGTTTCTTAAGCAGAATTGAACTAGATATGGCCCGTGTTTGTAGGAAGCACAGTTCTTTTATTCTGAGCAAGCTCACCGTTCGGACCCCAAAGGAAGCACAGTAGAGTAGAAGAGAGCTCTTTTCTCTAAAGCAGAAATGTTTCTTGTAAGGCGAGCTAGCATTTCTTTCCCAGTCCTAAATGAGTTATATCCCATGGAGTTTCTGGTCCTACGAGCCAGAGTTGTTTTCTGGTAAGAAGAGTCACTATTGTGCTCCCTTTGCCATACACAGTGCAAATAGCACTCGTGTCTGTTCCCAGCAAGTACAGTGTATTGGAGTGAAGAGGAGCTACTGTTCCTGTCAGTATCCTAAGCAGAGTTGAACTAGATATGGCCCGTGTGTGTAGGAAGCACAGTTCTTTTTCTGAGCAAGCTCACTGTTCGGACACCAAAGGAAGCACAGTAGAGTAGAAGAGTGCTCTTTTCTCAAAAGCAGAGTGTGTTTTTTGTAAGGCGAGCTAGCGTTTGTTTCCCAATCCTAAATGGAGTTGAATCACCTGCAGTTTCTGGTCCTACGAGCAAGAGTTGTTTTCTGGTAAGAAGAGTCACTTTTGCGCTCCCATTGTTATTATACACAGGGCAAATAGCACTGGCGTCGGTTCCCAGCATGTACAGTGTATTGGACTGAAGAGGAGCTACTGTTCTTGTCAGTTTCCTAAGCAGAGTTGAACTAGATATGGCCCGTGTGTGTAGGAAGCACAGTTCTTTTGTTCTGAGCAAGCTCACTGTTCTTGCCCTGTAGGAAACACAGTAGAGTAGAAGGGTGCTCTTTTCTCAAAAGCAGAGTGTGTTTCTTGGAAGGGGAGCTAGCGTTTGTTTCCCAGTCCTAAATGGAGTTGAATAACATGCAGTTTCTGTTCCTACGAGCAAGATTTGTTTTCTGGTAAGAAGAGTCACTATTGCGCTCCCATTGTCTTACACAGTGCAAATAGCACTCGCGTCTGATCCCAGCAAGTACAGTGTATTTGACTGAAGAGGAGCTACTGTTCTTGTCAGTTTCCTAAGCGAAGTTGAACTAGATATGACCCGTGTGTGTAGGAAGCACAGTTCTTTTGTTCTGCCCAAGCTCATTGTTCTGGCCCTAAGGAAATACAGTAGTGAAGAAGAATGCTCATTTCTCAAAAGCAAAGTGTGTTTCTTTTAAGGCAAGTTAGTGTTTGTTTCCCAGTTCTAAATGGAGTTGAATCACATGCAGATTCTGGTCCTATGAGCAAGAGTTGTTTTCTGGTATGAAGAGTCACTATTGCGCTCCCATTGCCATACACAGTGCAAACAGCACTCGCGTCTGTTCCCATCAAGTATAGTGTATTGGACTGAAGAGGAGCTACTGTTCTTGTCAGATTCCTAAGCAGAGTTGAACTAGATGTGGCCCCTGTGTGTTGGAAGCACAGTTCTTTTGTTCTGAGCAAGCTCACTGTTCTGGCCCTATAGGAAACACAGTAGAGTAGAAGAGTGCTCTTTTCTCAAAAGCAGAGTGTGTTTCTTGTAAGGCGACCTAGCATTTGTTTCCCAGTCCTAAATGGAGTTGAATCACATGCAGTTTCTGGTCCTACGTGCAAGAGTTGTTTTCTGTAAAGGACAGTCACTGTTGCGCTCCCACTGCCATACACAGTGCAAATAGCACTCGAGTCTCTTCCCAGTAAGTACAGTGTATTCGACTGAAGAGGATCTACTGTTCTTGTTAGTTTCCTAAGCAGAGTTGAACTATATATGGCCCGTGTGTGCAGGAAGCACAGTTCATTTGTTCTGAGGAAGCTCACTGTTCTGGCACTATAGAAAACACAGTAGAGTAGAAGAGTGCTCTTTTCTCAAAAGCAGAGTGTGTTTCTTGTAAGGCGAGCTAGCGTTTGTTTCCCAGTCCTAAATGGATTTGAATCACATGCAGTTTTTGGTCCTACGAGCAAGAGTTGTTTTCTTGTAAGGAAAGTCACATTTGCGTTCCCATTGCCATACACAGTGCAAATAGCACTTGCGTCTTTTTCCATCAAGTACAGTGTATTGGACTAAAGAGGATCTACTGTTTTTGTCAGGTTCCTAAGCAGAGTTGAAATAGATTTGGCCGTGTGTATACGAAGCACAGTTCTTTTGTCCTGAGCAAGCTCATTGTTCTGGCCCTACAGGAAACACAGTAGAGTAGAAGAGTGCTCTTTTCTCAAAAGCAGAGAGTGTGTCTTGTAAGGTGAGCTAGTGTTTGGTTCCCAGTCCTAAATGTAGTTGAATCACATGCAGTTTCTTGTCCTACGAGCAAGAGTTGTTTACTGGTAAGAATAGTCACTATTGTGCTCCCATTGTCCTACACAGTGCAAATAGCAGTCGCGTCTAATCCCAGGAAGTACAGTGTATTGGACTGAAGAGGAGCTACTGTTCTTGTCAGTTTCCTAAGCGCAGTTGAACTAGATATGACCCGTGTGTGTAGGAAGCACAGTTCTTTTGTTCTGCCCAAGCTCACTCTTCTAGCCCTATAGGTAACACAGTAGTGTAGATGAATGCTCATTTCTCAAAAGCAGAGTGTGTTTCTTTTAAGGCGAGTTAGTGTTTGTTTCCCAGTCCTAAATGGAATTGAATCACATGCAGTTTCTGGTCCTATGAGCAAGAGTTGTTTTCTAGTAAGAAGAGTCACAATTGCGCTCCCATTGCCATACACAGTGCAAACAGCACTCTCGTCTGTTCCCAGCAAGTACAGTGTATTGGACTGAAGAGGAGCTACTGTTCTTGTCAGTTTCCTAAGCAGAGTTGAACTAGATATGGCCCGTGTGTGTAGGAAGCTCAGTTCTTTTGTTCTGAGCAAGCTCACTGTTCTGGCCCTATAGGAAACACAGTAGAGTAGAAGAGTGCTCTTTTCTCAAAAGCAGAGTGTGTTTCTTGTAAGGCGAGCTAGCATTTGTTTCCCAGTCCTAAATGGAGTTGAATCATATGCATTTTTTGGTCCTACGAACAAGAGTTGTTTTCTGCTAAGGAAAGTCACTATTGCGCTCCCATTGCCATACACAGTGCAAATAGAACTCGCGTCTGTTCCCAGCAAGTACAGTGTATTGGACTTAAGAGGATCTACAGTTCTTGTCAGTTTCCTAATCAGAATTGAACTAGATATGGCCCGTGTTTGTAGGAAGCACAGTTCTTTTATTCTGAGCAAGCTCACTATTTGGACACCATAGGAAACACAGTAGAGTAGAAGAGTGCTCTTTTCTCTAAAGCAGAATTGTTTCTTGTAAGGCGCGCTAGCATTTGTTTCCCAGTCCTAAATGGAGTTGAATCACATGCAGTTTCTGTTCCTACGAGCAAGAGTTGTTTTCTGGTAAGAAGAGTCACTTTTGCGCTCCCATTGTTATTATACACAGGGCAAATAGCACTGGCGTCGGTTCCCAGCATGTACAGTGTATTGGACTGAATAGGAGCTACTGTTCTTGTCAGTTTCCTAAGCAGAGTTGAACTAGATATGGCCCGTGTGTGTAGGAAGCACAGTTTTTGTTCTGAGTAAGCTCACTGTTCGGACACCATAGGAAACACACTAGAGTAGAAGGGTGCTCTTTTCTCAAAAGCAGAGT
>NW_026736639.1:0-63538 GCF_949786415.1 Peromyscus eremicus | reverse complement strand
GCAGCGTCCTGGGCTCTGCCATTCCCGGTCCCCCCGGAGTGTCCTGGGCTCTGCCAGTCCCCGGTCCCCGCAGCGTCCTGAGCTCTGCTAGTCCCCGGTCCCCCCGCAGCGTCCCCATTCCCCCCCGGAGCGTCCTGGGCTCTGCCAGTCCCGGGTCCCCCCGCAGCGTCCTGGGCTCTGCCAGTCCCGGGTCCCCTTGCAGCGTCCTGGGCTCTGCTAGTCCCTGGTCCCCCCGCAGCGTCCTGGGCTCTGCTAGTCCCCAGTCTCCCTGGAGCGTCCTGGGCTCTGCTAGTCCCGGTCTCCCCGCAGCTTCCTGGGCTCTGCCAGTCCTGGGTCCCCTTGCAGCGTCCTGGGCTCGCTAGTCCCTGGTCCCCCCGCAGCGTCCCTGGTCCCCCGCAGCGTCCTGGGCTCTGCTAGTCCCAGGTCTCCCTGCAGCATCCAGGGCCCTGTTAGCCCTCGGGTTTCCTGCAGCGTCCTGGGCTCTGCAAGTCCCCTGTCCCCCTGCAGTGTCGCCGGTCCCCCTGCAGCTTCCTGGGCTCTGCTAGTCCCCGGTACCCCCGAAGCGTCCCTGGTACCCCTGCAGCGTCCTGGGCTCTGCTAGTCCCCGGTCCCCCCCGCAGCGTCCTGGGCTCTGCTAGTCCCTGGTCCCCCTGCAGCATCCTGGGCTCTGCTAGTCCCAGGTCCCCCTGCAGCGTCGCTGGTCCCCCTGTAGCTTCCTGGGCTCTGCTCGTCCCCGGTACCCCGGCAGCATCCTTGGCTCTGCCAGTCCCCGATCCCCCCGCAGCATCCTGGGCTCTGCTAGTCCCCGACTCCCCTGCAGCGTCCTGGGCTCTGCAAGTTCCCTGTACCCTGCAGTGTCGCCGGTCCCCCTGCAGCGTCCTGGGCTCTGCTAGTCCCCTGTCCTCCCCGCAGCGTCCTGGCCTCTGCTAGTCCCTGGTCCCCCTGCAGCATCCTGGGCTCTGCTAGTCCCCTGTCCCCCCGCAGCGTCCTGGGCTCTGCTAGTCCCCGGTCCCCCCAGCAGCGTCCTGGGCTCTGCTAGTCCCCGGTCCCCCCAGCAGCGTCCTGGGCTCTGCTAGTCCCTGGTCCCCCAGCAGCGTCCTGGGCTCGCTAGTCCCAGGCCACCCCTCAGCGTCCCCGGTCCCCCCGCAGAGTCCTGGGCTCTGCTAGCCGCCGGCTCCCCCGCAGCGTCCTGGGCTCTGCTAGTCCCGGGTCTCCCCTCAGCGTCCTGGTCTCTGCCAGTCCCGGGTCCCCTAGCAGCGTCCTGGGCTCGCTAGTCCCCTGTTCCCCCGCAGCGTCCCCGGTACCCCCGCAGGGTCCTGGGCTCTGCCAGTCGCCGGTCCCCCCCGCAGCATCCTGGGCTCTGCCAGTCCCCGGTCTTCAGGGAGCGTCCTGGGCTCTGCCAGTCCCTGGTCCCCCCGCAGCGTCCTGGGCTCTGCTAGTCCCAGGTCCCCCTGCAGCGTCCCCGGTCCCCCCGCAGCTTCCTGGGCTCTGCTAGTCCCCGGTCCCCCGCAGCGTCCTGGGCTCTGCCAGTCCCAGGTTCCCCCTCAGCGTCCTGGGCTCGCTAGTCCCTGGTTTCCCCTGCAGCTTCCCTGGTCCTCAGGCACCGTCCTGGGCTCTGCCAGTCCCTGGTCCCCCCGGAGCGTCCTGGGATCTGCCAGTCCCCGGTCCCCTGCAGCGTCCAGGGCTCTGCCAGTCCCGGGTCCCCTCGCAGCGTCCTTGGCTCGCTAGTCCCCGGTCCCCCCGCAGCGTCCCCGGTCCCCCTGCAGCGTCCTGGGCTCTGCCAGTCCCCGGTCCCCCGCAGCGTCCTGGCCTCTGCTAGTCCCTGTTCCCCCCTAGAGTCCTGGGCCTGGCTAGTCCCTGGTCCCCCCCCCCCCCCGCAGCGTCCTGGGCTCTGCTAGCCCCTGGCTCCCCCGCAGCGTCCTGGGCTCTGCTACTCCCTGGTCCCCCCGCAGCGTCCCCTGTACCCCCGCAGCGTCCTGGGCTCTGCCATTCCCGGTCCCCCCGGAGTGTCCTGGGCTCTGCCAGTCCCCGGTCCCCGCAGCGTCCTGAGCTCTGCTAGTCCCCGGTCCCCCCGCAGCGTCCCCATTCCCCCCCGGAGCGTCCTGGGCTCTGCCAGTCCCGGGTCCCCCCGCAGCGTCCTGGGCTCTGCCAGTCCCGGGTCCCCTCGCAGCGTCCTGGGCTCTGCTAGTCCCTGGTCCCCCCGCAGCGTCCTGGGCTCTGCTAGTCCCCAGTCTCCCTGGAGCGTCCTGGGCTCTGCTAGTCCCGGTCTCCCTGCAGCTTCCTGAGCTCTGCCAGTCCTGGGTCCCCTTGCAGCGTCCTGGGCTCTGCTAGTCCCAGGTCCCCCTGCAGCGTCCCCGGTCCCCCCGCAGCTTCCTGGGCTCTGCTAGTCCCCGGTCCCCCGCAGCGTCCTGGGCTCTGCCAGTCCCAGGTTCCCCCTCAGCGTCCTGGGCTCGCTAGTCCCTGGTTTCCCCTGCAGCTTCCCTGGTCCTCAGGCACCGTCCTGGGCTCTGCCAGTCCCTGGTCCCCCCGGAGCGTCCTGGGATCTGCCAGTCCCCGGTCCCCTGCAGCGTCAAGGGCTCTGCCAGTCCCGGGTCCCCTCGCAGCGTCCTTGGCTCGCTAGTCCCCGGTCCCCCCGCAGCGTCCCCGGTCCCCTCGCAGCGTCCTTGGCTCGCTAGTCCCCGGTCCCCCCGCAGCGTCCCCGGTCCCCCTGCAGCGTCCTGGGCTCTGCTAGTCCCTGGTCCCCCAGCAGCGTCCTGGGCTCGCTAGTCCCAGGCCACCCCTCAGCGTCCCCGGTCCCCCCGCAGAGTCCTGGGCTCTGCTAGCCGCCGGCTCCCCCGCAGCGTCCTGGGCTCTGCTAGTCCCGGGTCTCCCCTCAGCGTCCTGGGCTCTGCCAGTCCCGGGTCCCCTAGCAGCGTCCTGGGCTCGCTAGTCCCCTGTTCCCCCGCAGCGTCCCCGGTACCCCCGCAGGGTCCTGGGCTCTGCCAGTCGCCGGTCCCCCCCGCAGCATCCTGGGCTCTGCCAGTCCCCGGTCTTCAGGGAGCGTCCTGGGCTCTGCCAGTCCCTGGTCCCCCCGCAGCGTCCTGGGCTCTGCTAGTCCCAGGTCCCCCTGCAGCGTCCCCGGTCCCCCCGCAGCTTCCTGGGCTCTGCTAGTCCCCGGTCCCCCGCAGCGTCCTGGGCTCTGCCAGTCCCAGGTTCCCCCTCAGCGTCCTGGGCTCGCTAGTCCCTGGTTTCCCCTGCAGCTTCCCTGGTCCTCAGGCACCGTCCTGGGCTCTGCCAGTCCCTGGTCCCCCCGGAGCGTCCTGGGATCTGCCAGTCCCCGGTCCCCTGCAGCGTCCAGGGCTCTGCCAGTCCCGGGTCCCCTCGCAGCGTCCTTGGCTCGCTAGTCCCCGGTCCCCCCGCAGCGTCCCCGGTCCCCTCGCAGCGTCCTTGGCTCGCTAGTCCCCGGTCCCCCCGCAGCGTCCCCGGTCCCCCTGCAGCGTCCTGGGCTCTGCTAGTCCCTGGTCCCCCAGCAGCGTCCTGGGCTCGCTAGTCCCAGGCCACCCCTCAGCGTCCCCGGTCCCCCCGCAGAGTCCTGGGCTCTGCTAGCCGCCGGCTCCCCCGCAGCGTCCTGGGCTCTGCTAGTCCCGGGTCTCCCCTCAGCGTCCTGGGCTCTGCCAGTCCCGGGTCCCCTAGCAGCGTCCTGGGCTCGCTAGTCCCCTGTTCCCCCGCAGCGTCCCCGGTACCCCCGCAGGGTCCTGGGCTCTGCCAGTCGCCGGTCCCCCCCGCAGCATCCTGGGCTCTGCCAGTCCCCGGTCTTCAGGGAGCGTCCTGGGCTCTGCCAGTCCCTGGTTCCCCCTCAGCGTCCTGGGCTCTGCTAGTCCCAGGTCCCCCTGCAGCGTCCCCGGTCCCCCCGCAGCTTCCTGGGCTCTGCTAGTCCCCGGTCCCCCGCAGCGTCCTGGGCTCTGCCAGTCCCAGGTTCCCCCTCAGCGTCCTGGGCTCGCTAGTCCCTGGTTTCCCCTGCAGCTTCCCTGGTCCTCAGGCACCGTCCTGGGCTCTGCCAGTCCCTGGTCCCCCCGGAGCGTCCTGGGATCTGCCAGTCCCCGGTCCCCTGCAGCGTCCAGGGCTCTGCCAGTCCCGGGTCCCCTCGCAGCGTCCTTGGCTCGCTAGTCCCCGGTCCCCCCGCAGCGTCCCCGGTCCCCCTGCAGCGTCCTGGGCTCTGCCAGTCCCCGGTACCCCGGAGGGTCCTGGGCTCTGCCAGTCCCCGGTCCCCCGCAGCGTCCTGGCCTCTGCTAGTCCCTGTTCCCCCCCAGAGTCCTGGGCCTGGCTAGTCCCTGGTCCCCCCCCCCCGCAGCGTCCTGGGCTCTGCTACTCCCTGGTCCCCCCGCAGCGTCCCCTGTACCCCCGCAGCGTCCTGGGCTCTGCCATTCCCGGTCCCCCCGGAGTGTCCTGGGCTCTGCCAGTCCCCGGTCCCCGCAGCGTCCTGAGCTCTGCTAGTCCCCGGTCCCCCCGCAGCGTCCCCATTCCCCCCCGGAGCGTCCTGGGCTCTGCCAGTCCCGGGTCCCCCCGCAGCGTCCTGGGCTCTGCCAGTCCCGGGTCCCCTCGCAGCGTCCTGGGCTCTGCTAGTCCCCGTTCCCCCCGCAGCTTCCTGAGGTTTGCCAGTCCCTGATCCCCCCGCAGCTTCCTGGGCTCTGCTAGTCCCCGGTCTCCCCGCAGCGTCCTGGGCTCTGCCAGTCCCGGGTCCCCTCGCAGCGTCCTGGGCTCTGCTAGTCCCTGGTCCCCCTGCAGCATCCTGGGCTCTGCTAGTCCCAGGTCCCCCTGCAGCGTCGCTGGTCCCCCTGTAGCTTCCTGGGCTCTGCTCGTCCCCGGTACCCCGGCAGCATCCTTGGCTCTGCCAGTCCCCGATCCCCCCGCAGCATCCTGGGCTCTGCTATTCCCGACTCCCCTGCAGCGTCCTGGGCTCTGCAAGTTCCCTGTCCCCTGCAGTGTCGCCGGTCCCCCTGCAGCGTCCTGGGCTCTGCTAGTCCCCTGTCCTCCCCGCAGCGTCCTGGCCTCTGCTAGTCCCTGGTCCCCCTGCAGCATCCTGGGCTCTGCTAGTCCCCTGTCCCCCCGCAGCGTCCTGGGCTCTGCTAGTCCCCGGTCCCCCCAGCAGCGTCCTGGGCTCTGCTAGTCCCCGGTCCCCCCAGCAGCGTCCTGGGCTCTGCTAGTCCCTGGTCCCCCAGCAGCGTCCTGGGCTCGCTAGTCCCAGGCCACCCCTCAGCGTCCCCGGTCCCCCCGCAGAGTCCTGGGCTCTGCTAGCCGCCGGCTCCCCCGCAGCGTCCTGGGCTCTGCTAGTCCCGGGTCTCCCCTCAGCGTCCTGGGCTCTGCCAGTCCCGGGTCCCCTAGCAGCGTCCTGGGCTCGCTAGTCCCCTGTTCCCCCGCAGCGTCCCCGGTACCCCCGCAGGGTCCTGGGCTCTGCCAGTCGCCGGTCCCCCCCGCAGCATCCTGGGCTCTGCCAGTCCCCGGTCTTCAGGGAGCGTCCTGGGCTCTGCCAGTCCCCGGTCCCCCGCAGCGTCCTGGCCTCTGCTAGTCCCTGTTCCCCCCCAGAGTCCTGGGCCTGGCTAGTCCCTGGTCCCCCCCCCCCCCGCAGCGTCCTGGGCTCTGCTAGCCCCTGTCTCCCCCGCAGCGTCCTGGGCTCTGCTACTCCCTGGTCCCCCCGCAGCGTCCCCTGTACCCCCGCAGCGTCCTGGGCTCTGCCATTCCCGGTCCCCCCGGAGTGTCCTGGGCTCTGCCAGTCCCCGGTCCCCGCAGCGTCCTGAGCTCTGCTAGTCCCCGGTCCCCCCGCAGCGTCCCCATTCCCCCCCGGAGCGTCCTGGGCTCTGCCAGTCCCGGGTCCCCCCGCAGCGTCCTGGGCTCTGCCAGTCCCGGGTCCCCTCGCAGCGTCCTGGGCTCTGCTAGTCCCCGTTCCCCCCGCAGCTTCCTGAGGTTTGCCAGTCCCTGATCCCCCCGCAGCTTCCTGGGCTCTGCTAGTCCCCGGTCTCCCCGCAGCGTCCTGGGCTCTGCCAGTCCCGGGTCCCCTCGCAGCGTCCTGGGCTCGGTAGTCCCCGGTCCCCCCGCAGCGTCCCTGGTCCCCCTGCAGCGTCCTGGGCTCTGCTAGTCCCCGGTCCCCCCCGCAGCGTCCTGGGCTCTGCCATTCCCGGTCCCCCCGGAGTGTCCTGGGCTCTGCCAGTCCCCGGTCCCCGCAGCGTCCTGAGCTCTGCTAGTCCCCGGTCCCCCCGCAGCGTCCCCATTCCCCCCCGGAGCGTCCTGGGCTCTGCCAGTCCCGGGTCCCCCCGCAGCGTCCTGGGCTCTGCCAGTCCCGGGTCCCCTTGCAGCGTCCTGGGCTCTGCTAGTCCCTGGTCCCCCCGCAGCGTCCTGGGCTCTGCTAGTCCCCAGTCTCCCTGGAGCGTCCTGGGCTCTGCTAGTCCCGGTCTCCCCGCAGCTTCCTGGGCTCTGCCAGTCCTGGGTCCCCTTGCAGCGTCCTGGGCTCGCTAGTCCCTGGTCCCCCCGCAGCGTCCCTGGTCCCCCGCAGCGTCCTGGGCTCTGCTAGTCCCAGGTCTCCCTGCAGCATCCAGGGCCCTGTTAGCCCTCGGGTTTCCTGCAGCGTCCTGGGCTCTGCAAGTCCCCTGTCCCCCTGCAGTGTCGCCGGTCCCCCTGCAGCTTCCTGGGCTCTGCTAGTCCCCGGTACCCCCGAAGCGTCCCTGGTACCCCTGCAGCGTCCTGGGCTCTGCTAGTCCCCGGTCCCCCCCGCAGCGTCCTGGGCTCTGCTAGTCCCTGGTCCCCCTGCAGCATCCTGGGCTCTGCTAGTCCCAGGTCCCCCTGCAGCGTCGCTGGTCCCCCTGTAGCTTCCTGGGCTCTGCTCGTCCCCGGTACCCCGGCAGCATCCTTGGCTCTGCCAGTCCCCGATCCCCCCGCAGCATCCTGGGCTCTGCTAGTCCCCGACTCCCCTGCAGCGTCCTGGGCTCTGCAAGTTCCCTGTACCCTGCAGTGTCGCCGGTCCCCCTGCAGCGTCCTGGGCTCTGCTAGTCCCCTGTCCTCCCCGCAGCGTCCTGGCCTCTGCTAGTCCCTGGTCCCCCTGCAGCATCCTGGGCTCTGCTAGTCCCCTGTCCCCCCGCAGCGTCCTGGGCTCTGCTAGTCCCCGGTCCCCCCAGCAGCGTCCTGGGCTCTGCTAGTCCCCGGTCCCCCCAGCAGCGTCCTGGGCTCTGCTAGTCCCTGGTCCCCCAGCAGCGTCCTGGGCTCGCTAGTCCCAGGCCACCCCTCAGCGTCCCCGGTCCCCCCGCAGAGTCCTGGGCTCTGCTAGCCGCCGGCTCCCCCGCAGCGTCCTGGGCTCTGCTAGTCCCGGGTCTCCCCTCAGCGTCCTGGTCTCTGCCAGTCCCGGGTCCCCTAGCAGCGTCCTGGGCTCGCTAGTCCCCTGTTCCCCCGCAGCGTCCCCGGTACCCCCCGCAGGGTCCTGGGCTCTGCCAGTCGCCGGTCCCCCCCCGCAGCATCCTGGGCTCTGCCAGTCCCCGGTCTTCAGGGAGCGTCCTGGGCTCTGCCAGTCCCTGGTCCCCCCGCAGCGTCCTGGGCTCTGCTAGTCCCAGGTCCCCCTGCAGCGTCCCCGGTCCCCCCGCAGCTTCCTGGGCTCTGCTAGTCCCCGGTCCCCCGCAGCGTCCTGGGCTCTGCCAGTCCCAGGTTCCCCCTCAGCGTCCTGGGCTCGCTAGTCCCTGGTTTCCCCTGCAGCTTCCCTGGTCCTCAGGCACCGTCCTGGGCTCTGCCAGTCCCTGGTCCCCCCGGAGCGTCCTGGGATCTGCCAGTCCCCGGTCCCCTGCAGCGTCCAGGGCTCTGCCAGTCCCGGGTCCCCTCGCAGCGTCCTTGGCTCGCTAGTCCCCGGTCCCCCCGCAGCGTCCCCGGTCCCCCTGCAGCGTCCTGGGCTCTGCCAGTCCCCGGTCCCCCGCAGCGTCCTGGCCTCTGCTAGTCCCTGTTCCCCCCTAGAGTCCTGGGCCTGGCTAGTCCCTGGTCCCCCCCCCCCCGCAGCGTCCTGGGCTCTGCTAGCCCCTGGCTCCCCCGCAGCGTCCTGGGCTCTGCTACTCCCTGGTCCCCCCGCAGCGTCCCCTGTACCCCCGCAGCGTCCTGGGCTCTGCCATTCCCGGTCCCCCGGAGTGTCCTGGGCTCTGCCAGTCCCCGGTCCCCGCAGCGTCCTGAGCTCTGCTAGTCCCCGGTCCCCCCGCAGCGTCCCCATTCCCCCCCGGAGCGTCCTGGGCTCTGCCAGTCCCGGGTCCCCCCGCAGCGTCCTGGGCTCTGCCAGTCCCGGGTCCCCTCGCAGCGTCCTGGGCTCTGCTAGTCCCTGGTCCCCCCGCAGCGTCCTGGGCTCTGCTAGTCCCCAGTCTCCCTGGAGCGTCCTGGGCTCTGCTAGTCCCGGTCTCCCTGCAGCTTCCTGAGCTCTGCCAGTCCTGGGTCCCCTTGCAGCGTCCTGGGCTCTGCTAGTCCCAGGTCCCCCTGCAGCGTCCCCGGTCCCCCCGCAGCTTCCTGGGCTCTGCTAGTCCCCGGTCCCCCGCAGCGTCCTGGGCTCTGCCAGTCCCAGGTTCCCCCTCAGCGTCCTGGGCTCGCTAGTCCCTGGTTTCCCCTGCAGCTTCCCTGGTCCTCAGGCACCGTCCTGGGCTCTGCCAGTCCCTGGTCCCCCAGGAGCGTCCTGGGATCTGCCAGTCCCCGGTCCCCTGCAGCGTCAAGGGCTCTGCCAGTCCCGGGTCCCCTCGCAGCGTCCTTGGCTCGCTAGTCCCCGGTCCCCCCGCAGCGTCCCCGGTCCCCTCGCAGCGTCCTTGGCTCGCTAGTCCCCGGTCCCCCCGCAGCGTCCCCGGTCCCCCTGCAGCGTCCTGGGCTCTGCTAGTCCCTGGTCCCCCAGCAGCGTCCTGGGCTCGCTAGTCCCAGGCCACCCCTCAGCGTCCCCGGTCCCCCCGCAGAGTCCTGGGCTCTGCTAGCCGCCGGCTCCCCCGCAGCGTCCTGGGCTCTGCTAGTCCCGGGTCTCCCCTCAGCGTCCTGGGCTCTGCCAGTCCCGGGTCCCCTAGCAGCGTCCTGGGCTCGCTAGTCCCCTGTTCCCCCGCAGCGTCCCCGGTACCCCCGCAGGGTCCTGGGCTCTGCCAGTCGCCGGTCCCCCCCGCAGCATCCTGGGCTCTGCCAGTCCCCGGTCTTCAGGGAGCGTCCTGGGCTCTGCCAGTCCCTGGTCCCCCCGCAGCGTCCTGGGCTCTGCTAGTCCCAGGTCCCCCTGCAGCGTCCCCGGTCCCCCCGCAGCTTCCTGGGCTCTGCTAGTCCCCGGTCCCCCGCAGCGTCCTGGGCTCTGCCAGTCCCAGGTTCCCCCTCAGCGTCCTGGGCTCGCTAGTCCCTGGTTTCCCCTGCAGCTTCCCTGGTCCTCAGGCACCGTCCTGGGCTCTGCCAGTCCCTGGTCCCCCCGGAGCGTCCTGGGATCTGCCAGTCCCCGGTCCCCTGCAGCGTCCAGGGCTCTGCCAGTCCCGGGTCCCCTCGCAGCGTCCTTGGCTCGCTAGTCCCCGGTCCCCCCGCAGCGTCCCCGGTCCCCTCGCAGCGTCCTTGGCTCGCTAGTCCCCGGTCCCCCCGCAGCGTCCCCGGTCCCCCTGCAGCGTCCTGGGCTCTGCTAGTCCCTGGTCCCCCAGCAGCGTCCTGGGCTCGCTAGTCCCAGGCCACCCCTCAGCGTCCCCGGTCCCCCCGCAGAGTCCTGGGCTCTGCTAGCCGCCGGCTCCCCCGCAGCGTCCTGGGCTCTGCTAGTCCCGGGTCTCCCCTCAGCGTCCTGGGCTCTGCCAGTCCCGGGTCCCCTAGCAGCGTCCTGGGCTCGCTAGTCCCCTGTTCCCCCGCAGCGTCCCCGGTACCCCCGCAGGGTCCTGGGCTCTGCCAGTCGCCGGTCCCCCCCGCAGCATCCTGGGCTCTGCCAGTCCCCGGTCTTCAGGGAGCGTCCTGGGCTCTGCCAGTCCCTGGTTCCCCCTCAGCGTCCTGGGCTCTGCTAGTCCCAGGTCCCCCTGCAGCGTCCCCGGTCCCCCCGCAGCTTCCTGGGCTCTGCTAGTCCCCGGTCCCCCGCAGCGTCCTGGGCTCTGCCAGTCCCAGGTTCCCCCTCAGCGTCCTGGGCTCGCTAGTCCCTGGTTTCCCCTGCAGCTTCCCTGGTCCTCAGGCACCGTCCTGGGCTCTGCCAGTCCCTGGTCCCCCCGGAGCGTCCTGGGATCTGCCAGTCCCCGGTCCCCTGCAGCGTCCAGGGCTCTGCCAGTCCCGGGTCCCCTCGCAGCGTCCTTGGCTCGCTAGTCCCCGGTCCCCCCGCAGCGTCCCCGGTCCCCCTGCAGCGTCCTGGGCTCTGCCAGTCCCCGGTACCCCGGAGGGTCCTGGGCTCTGCCAGTCCCCGGTCCCCCGCAGCGTCCTGGCCTCTGCTAGTCCCTGTTCCCCCCCAGAGTCCTGGGCCTGGCTAGTCCCTGGTCCCCCCCCCCCCGCAGCGTCCTGGGCTCTGCTACTCCCTGGTCCCCCCGCAGCGTCCCCTGTACCCCCGCAGCGTCCTGGGCTCTGCCATTCCCGGTCCCCCCGGAGTGTCCTGGGCTCTGCCAGTCCCCGGTCCCCGCAGCGTCCTGAGCTCTGCTAGTCCCCGGTCCCCCCGCAGCGTCCCCATTCCCCCCCGGAGCGTCCTGGGCTCTGCCAGTCCCGGGTCCCCCCGCAGCGTCCTGGGCTCTGCCAGTCCCGGGTCCCCTCGCAGCGTCCTGGGCTCTGCTAGTCCCCGTTCCCCCCGCAGCTTCCTGAGGTTTGCCAGTCCCTGATCCCCCCGCAGCTTCCTGGGCTCTGCTAGTCCCCGGTCTCCCCGCAGCGTCCTGGGCTCTGCCAGTCCCGGGTCCCCTCGCAGCGTCCTGGGCTCTGCTAGTCCCTGGTCCCCCTGCAGCATCCTGGGCTCTGCTAGTCCCAGGTCCCCCTGCAGCGTCGCTGGTCCCCCTGTAGCTTCCTGGGCTCTGCTCGTCCCCGGTACCCCGGCAGCATCCTTGGCTCTGCCAGTCCCCGATCCCCCCGCAGCATCCTGGGCTCTGCTATTCCCGACTCCCCTGCAGCGTCCTGGGCTCTGCAAGTTCCCTGTCCCCTGCAGTGTCGCCGGTCCCCCTGCAGCGTCCTGGGCTCTGCTAGTCCCCTGTCCTCCCCGCAGCGTCCTGGCCTCTGCTAGTCCCTGGTCCCCCTGCAGCATCCTGGGCTCTGCTAGTCCCCTGTCCCCCCGCAGCGTCCTGGGCTCTGCTAGTCCCCGGTCCCCCCAGCAGCGTCCTGGGCTCTGCTAGTCCCCGGTCCCCCCAGCAGCGTCCTGGGCTCTGCTAGTCCCTGGTCCCCCAGCAGCGTCCTGGGCTCGCTAGTCCCAGGCCACCCCTCAGCGTCCCCGGTCCCCCCGCAGAGTCCTGGGCTCTGCTAGCCGCCGGCTCCCCCGCAGCGTCCTGGGCTCTGCTAGTCCCGGGTCTCCCCTCAGCGTCCTGGGCTCTGCCAGTCCCGGGTCCCCTAGCAGCGTCCTGGGCTCGCTAGTCCCCTGTTCCCCCGCAGCGTCCCCGGTACCCCCGCAGGGTCCTGGGCTCTGCCAGTCGCCGGTCCCCCCCGCAGCATCCTGGGCTCTGCCAGTCCCCGGTCTTCAGGGAGCGTCCTGGGCTCTGCCAGTCCCCGGTCCCCCGCAGCGTCCTGGCCTCTGCTAGTCCCTGTTCCCCCCCAGAGTCCTGGGCCTGGCTAGTCCCTGGTCCCCCCCCCCCCCCGCAGCGTCCTGGGCTCTGCTAGCCCCTGTCTCCCCCGCAGCGTCCTGGGCTCTGCTACTCCCTGGTCCCCCCGCAGCGTCCCCTGTACCCCCGCAGCGTCCTGGGCTCTGCCATTCCCGGTCCCCCCGGAGTGTCCTGGGCTCTGCCAGTCCCCGGTCCCCGCAGCGTCCTGAGCTCTGCTAGTCCCCGGTCCCCCCGCAGCGTCCCCATTCCCCCCCGGAGCGTCCTGGGCTCTGCCAGTCCCGGGTCCCCCCCGCAGCGTCCTGGGCTCTGCCAGTCCCGGGTCCCCTCGCAGCGTCCTGGGCTCTGCTAGTCCCCGTTCCCCCCGCAGCTTCCTGAGGTTTGCCAGTCCCTGATCCCCCCGCAGCTTCCTGGGCTCTGCTAGTCCCCGGTCTCCCCGCAGCGTCCTGGGCTCTGCCAGTCCCGGGTCCCCTCGCAGCGTCCTGGGCTCGGTAGTCCCCGGTCCCCCCGCAGCGTCCCTGGTCCCCCTGCAGCGTCCTGGGCTCTGCTAGTCCCCGGTCCCCCCCGCAGCGTCCTGGGCTCTGCCATTCCCGGTCCCCCCGGAGTGTCCTGGGCTCTGCCAGTCCCCGGTCCCCGCAGCGTCCTGAGCTCTGCTAGTCCCCGGTCCCCCCGCAGCGTCCCCATTCCCCCCCGGAGCGTCCTGGGCTCTGCCAGTCCCGGGTCCCCCCGCAGCGTCCTGGGCTCTGCCAGTCCCGGGTCCCCTCGCAGCGTCCTGGGCTCTGCTAGTCCCTGGTCCCCCCGCAGCGTCCTGGGCTCTGCTAGTCCCCAGTCTCCCTGGAGCGTCCTGGGCTCTGCTAGTCCCGGTCTCCCCGCAGCTTCCTGGGCTCTGCCAGTCCTGGGTCCCCTTGCAGCGTCCTGGGCTCGCTAGTCCCTGGTCCCCCCGCAGCGTCCCTGGTCCCCCGCAGCGTCCTGGGCTCTGCTAGTCCCAGGTCTCCCTGCAGCATCCAGGGCCCTGTTAGCCCTCGGGTTTCCTGCAGCGTCCTGGGCTCTGCAAGTCCCCTGTCCCCCCTGGAGTGTCGCCGGTCCCCCTGCAGCTTCCTGGGCTCTGCTAGTCCCCGGTACCCCCGAAGCGTCCCTGGTACCCCTGCAGCGTCCTGGGCTCTGCTAGTCCCCGGTCCCCCCCGCAGCGTCCTGGGCTCTGCTAGTCCCTGGTCCCCCTGCAGCATCCTGGGCTCTGCTAGTCCCAGGTCCCCCTGCAGCGTCGCTGGTCCCCCTGTAGCTTCCTGGGCTCTGCTCGTCCCCGGTACCCCGGCAGCATCCTTGGCTCTGCCAGTCCCCGATCCCCCCGCAGCATCCTGGGCTCTGCTAGTCCCCGACTCCCCTGCAGCGTCCTGGGCTCTGCAAGTTCCCTGTACCCTGCAGTGTCGCCGGTCCCCCTGCAGCGTCCTGGGCTCTGCTAGTCCCCTGTCCTCCCCGCAGCGTCCTGGCCTCTGCTAGTCCCTGGTCCCCCTGCAGCATCCTGGGCTCTGCTAGTCCCCTGTCCCCCCGCAGCGTCCTGGGCTCTGCTAGTCCCCGGTCCCCCCAGCAGCGTCCTGGGCTCTGCTAGTCCCCGGTCCCCCCAGCAGCGTCCTGGGCTCTGCTAGTCCCTGGTCCCCCAGCAGCGTCCTGGGCTCGCTAGTCCCAGGCCACCCCTCAGCGTCCCTGGTCCCCCCGCAGAGTCCTGGGCTCTGCTAGTCCCTGGATCCCCCGCAGAGTCCTGGGCTCTGCTAGTCCCCGGTCCCCTCACAGCGTCCTGGGCTCTGCTAGTCCCCGGTCCCCCCGCAGCGTCCTGGGCTCTGCTAGTCCCTGGTCCCCCCGCAGCGTCCTGGGCTCATCTAGTCCCCGGTCCCCCCGCAGGGTCCTGGGCTCTGCTAGTCCCTGGTCCCCCCGCAGCGTCCTGGGCTCTGCTAGTCCCCAGTCTCCCTGGAGCGTCCTGGGCTCTGCTAGTCCCGGTCTCCCCGCAGCTTCCTGGGCTCTGCCAGTCCTGGGTCCCCTTGCAGCGTCCTGGGCTCGCTAGTCCCTGGTCCCCCCGCAGCGTCCCTGGTCCCCCGCAGCGTCCTGGGCTCTGCTAGTCCCAGGTCTCCCTGCAGCATCCAGGGCCCTGTTAGCCCTCGGGTTTCCTGCAGCGTCCTGGGCTCTGCAAGTCCCCCTGTCCCCCTGGAGTGTCGCCGGTCCCCCTGCAGCTTCCTGGGCTCTGCTAGTCCCCGGTACCCCCGAAGCGTCCCTGGTACCCCTGCAGCGTCCTGGGCTCTGCTAGTCCCCGGTTCCCCCCGCAGCGTCCTGGGCTCTGCTAGTCCCTGGTCCCCCTGCAGCATCCTGGGCTCTGCTAGTCCCAGGTCCCCCTGCAGCGTCGCTGGTCCCCCTGTAGCTTCCTGGGCTCTGCTCGTCCCTGGTACCCCGGCAGCATCCTTGGCTCTGCCAGTCCCCGATCCCCCCGCAGCATCCTGGGCTCTGCTAGTCCCCGACTCCCCTGCAGCGTCCTGGGCTCTGCAAGTTCCCTGTCCCCTGCAGTGTCGCCGGTCCCCCTGCAGCGTCCTGGGCTCTGCTAGTCCCCTGTCCTCCCCGCAGCGTCCTGGCCTCTGCTAGTCCCTGGTCCCCCTGCAGCATCCTGGGCTCTGCTAGTCCCCTGTCCCCCCGCAGCGTCCTGGGCTCTGCTAGTCCCCGGTCCCCCCAGCAGCGTCCTGGGCTCTGCTAGTCCCCGGTCCCCCCAGCAGCGTCCTGGGCTCTGCTAGTCCCTGGTCCCCCAGCAGCGTCCTGGGCTCGCTAGTCCCAGGCCACCCCTCAGCGTCCCCGGTCCCCCCGCAGAGTCCTGGGCTCTGCTAGCCGCCGGCTCCCCCGCAGCGTCCTGGGCTCTGCTAGTCCCGGGTCTCCCCTCAGCGTCCTGGGCTCTGCCAGTCCCGGGTCCCCTAGCAGCGTCCTGGGCTCGCTAGTCCCCTGTTCCCCCGCAGCGTCCCCGGTACCCCCGCAGGGTCCTGGGCTCTGCCAGTCGCCGGTCCCCCCCGCAGCATCCTGGGCTCTGCCAGTCCCCGGTCTTCAGGGAGCGTCCTGGGCTCTGCCAGTCCCCGGTCCCCCGCAGCGTCCTGGCCTCTGCTAGTCCCTGTTCCCCCCCAGAGTCCTGGGCCTGGCTAGTCCCTGGTCCCCCCCCCCCCGCAGCGTCCTGGGCTCTGCTAGCCCCTGGCTCCCCCGCAGCGTCCTGGGCTCTGCTACTCCCTGGTCCCCCCGCAGCGTCCCCTGTACCCCCGCAGCGTCCTGGGCTCTGCCATTCCCGGTCCCCCCGGAGTGTCCTGGGCTCTGCCAGTCCCCGGTCCCCGCAGCGTCCTGAGCTCTGCTAGTCCCCGGTCCCCCCGCAGCGTCCCCATTCCCCCCCGGAGCGTCCTGGGCTCTGCCAGTCCCGGGTCCCCCCGCAGCGTCCTGGGCTCTGCCAGTCCCGGGTCCCCTCGCAGCGTCCTGGGCTCTGCTAGTCCCCGTTCCCCCCGCAGCTTCCTGAGGTTTGCCAGTCCCTGATCCCCCCCGCAGCTTCCTGGGCTCTGCTAGTCCCCGGTCTCCCCGCAGCGTCCTGGGCTCTGCCAGTCCCGGGTCCCCTCGCAGCGTCCTGGGCTCGGTAGTCCCCGGTCCCCCCGCAGCGTCCCTGGTCCCCCTGCAGCGTCCTGGGCTCTGCTAGTCCCCGGTCCCCCCCGCAGCGTCCTGGGCTCTGCAAGTCGCCGGTCCCCCCCGCGGGGTCCTGGGCTTGGTAGTACCTGGTTCCTCCTGCAGCTTCCCCGGTCCCCAGGAGCGTCCTGGGCTCCCTAGTCCCCGGTCCCCCCCGCAGCGTCCCTGGTCCCCCTGCAGTGTCCTGGGCTCTACTAGTCCCCGGTCCCCCCCGCAGCGTTTGGGCTCTGCCGGTCCCTGCTCTCTACAGATCGTCCTGGGCTCTGCCAGTCCCTGGTCCCCCCGCAGCATCTTGGGCTCTGCTAGTCCCCGGTCTCCCCGCAGCATCCTGGGCTCTGTCAGTCGACGGTCCCCCCGCAGCGTCCTGGGCTCTGCCAGTCACCGGTCTCCACGGATCGACCTGGGCTCTGCCAGTCCCTGGTACCCCCGCAGCGTCCTGGGCTCTGCTAGTCCCGGGTCTCCCAGCAGCGTCCTGGGCTCTGCCATTCCCTGGTCCCCTAGCAGCGTCCTGGGCTCGCTAGTCCCCTGTTCACCCGCAGCGTCCCCAGTACCCCCGCAGGGTCCTCGGCTCTGCCAGTCGCCGGTCCCCCCCGGAGCATCCTGGGCTCTGCCAGTCCCCGGTCTCCTGGGAGCGTCCTGGGCTCTGCCAGTCCCTGGTCCCCCCGCAGCGTCCTGGGCTCTGCTAGTCCCAGGTCCCCCTGCAGCGTCCCCGGTCCCCCCGCAGCGTCCTGGGCTCTGCCAGTCCCAGGTTCCCCCTCAGCATACTGGGCTCGCTAGTCCCCAGTTTCCCCTGCAGCTTCCCAGGTCCTCAGGCACCGTCCTGGGCTCTGCAGTCCCCGGTCCCCCGGAGCGTCCTGGGATCTGCCAGTCCCCGGTCCCCTGCAGCGTCCTGGGCTCTGCTAGTCCCTGATCCCCATGCAGCGTCCTGGGCTCTGCTAGTCCCCAGTCTCCCTGCAGCGTCTTGGGCCCCGCTAGTCCCCGGTCCCCCCGCAGCGTCCTGGGTTCTGCTAGTCCCTGGTCCCCCTCAGCGTCCTGGGCCCCGCTAGTCCCCGGTCCCCCCCCCCCTGCAGCGTCCTGGGCTCTGCTAGTCCCCGGTCCCCCCGCAGCGTCCTGGGCTCTGCTAGTCCTCGGTCCCCAGCAGCATCCTGGGCTCTGCTAGTCCCTGGTCCCCAAGCAGCTTCCTGGGCTCTGCTAGCCCCAAGTTTCCCTGCAGCATCATGGGCCCCGCTAGTCCCCCGTCCCCCTGCAGCTTCCTGGGCTCTGCTAGTCCCTGGTCCCCCCGCAGCGTCCTGGGCTCTGCTAGTCCCCTGTCCCCCTGCAGTGTCGCCAGTCCCCCCGCAGCTTCCTGGGCTCTGCCAGTCCCCAATGCCCCCGCAGCGTCCTGGACTCTGCTAGGCCCCGGTCTCCCAGCAGCGTCCTGGGCTCTGCCAGTCCCAGGTCCCTTGCAGCGTCCTGGGCTCCCTAGTCCCCGGTCCCCCCGAAGCGTCCCTGGTCCCCCTGCAGCTTCCTGGGCTCTGCTAGTCCCCGGTCCCCCTGCAGCGTCCCCATTCCCCCCCGGAGCGTCCTGGGCTCTGCCAGTCCCCGGTCCCACGCAGCGTCCTGGGCTCTGCCAGTCCCCGGTCCCACGCAGCGTCCTGGGCTCTGCCAGTCCCGGGTCCCCCCGCAGCGTCCCTGGTCCCCCCGCAGCGTCCTGGGCTCTGCTAGTCCCCGGTCCCCCCGCAGCGTCCTGGGCTCTGCCAGTCGCCGGTCCCCCCCGCGGCGTCGTGGGCTTGCTAGTCCCTGGTTCCTCCTGCAGCTTCCCCGGTCCCCAGGAGCGTCCTGGGCTCTGCCAGTCCCCGGTCCCCCCACAGTGTCCTGGGCTCTGCCAGTCGCCGGTCTCCCCACAGCATCCAGGGCCCTGTTAGCCCTCGGCTCCCCTGCAGCGTCCTGGGCTCTGCAAGTCCCCTGTCCCCCTGCAGTGTCGCCAGTCCCCCTGCAGCTTCCTGGGCTCTGCTAGTCCCAGGTCCCCCCGCAGCTTCCTGGGCTCTGCCAGTCCCCGATCCCCCCGCAGCGTCCTGGACTCTGCTAGTCCACGGTCTCCCCGCAGCGTCCTGGGCTCTGCCAGTCCCAGGTCCCCTTGCAGCGTCCTGGGCTCGCTAGTCCCCGGTCCCCCCGCAGCGTCCCTGGTCCCCCTGCAGCGTCCTGGGCTCTGCTAGTCCCTGGTCCCCCCGCAGCTTCCTGGGCTCTGCCAGTCCCTGGTTCCCCCGCAACGTCACCGGTCCCCCCCCCCAGCGTCCTGGACCCTGCTAGCCCCGGGTTCCCCGGCAGCGTCGCAGGTGCCCCCGCAGCATCCCGGGCTCTGCTAGCCCCTTGTACCCCTGCAGCGTCCTGTGCTCTGCTAGCCCCTGGCTCCCCCGCAGCGTCCTGGGCTCTGCTAGTCCCATGTCCCCCCCCGCAGCTTCCTGGGCTCTGCCAGTCCCTGATCCCCCTGCAGCGTCCTGTGCTCTGCTAGTCCCTGGTCTCTCCGCAGCGTCCTGGGCTCTGCCAGTCCTGGGTCCCCTTGCAGCGTCCTGGGCTAGGTAGTCCCCGTCCCCCCGCAGCGTCCCCGGCTCCCCCGCAGCGTCCTGGGCTCTGCTAGTCCCTGGTACCCCCGCAGCGTCCTGGACTCTGCCAGTAGCCGCCCCCCCCCCCGCAGTATCCTGGGCTCTGCTATTCCCGGTCTCCAGGGAGCGTCCTGGGCTCTGCCAGTCCCTGGTCCCCCCGTAGCGTCCTGGGCTCGGTAGTCCCCTTTCCCCCCCCCGCAGCGTCCCTGGTCCCCCCGCAGCGTCCTGGGCTCTGCTAGTCCCTGGTACCCCTGCAGCGTCCTGGACTCTGCCAGTCGCCGTTCCCCCCCCCCCCCGCAGCATCCTGGGCTCTGCCATTCCTGGTCTCCAGGGAGCGTCCTGGGCTCTGCCAGTCCCTGGTCCCCCGCAGCGTCCTGGGTTCTGCTAGTCCCTGGTCCCCCTGCAGCTTCCTGGGCTCTGCTAGTCCCCTATCCCCCCCGCAGGTTCCTGTGCTCTGCCAGTCCCCGATCCCCTCGCAGCTTCCTGGGCTCTGCTAGTCCCCGGTCTCCCCGCAGCGTCCTGGGCTCTGCCAGTCCCGGGTCCCCTTGTAGCGTCCTGGGCCTCGCTAGTCCCTGGTCCCCCTGCAGCGTCCTGGGCTCTGCTAGTCCCCTGTCCCCCCCCGCAGCGTCCTGGGCTCTGCTAGTCCCTGGTCCCCCTGCAGCGTCCTGGGCCTGCTAGTCCCCAGTCCCCCCCGCAGCGTCCTGGGCTCTCCTAGTCCCAAGTCCCCTAGCAGCGTCCTGGGCTCCCTAGTCCCTGGCCACCCAGCAGCGTCCCCGGTCCCCCCGCAGCGTCTTGGGCTCTGCTAGCCCCCGGCTCCCCCGCAGCGTCCTGGGCTCTGCTAGTCCCTGGTCCCCCCGCAGCGTCCTGGGCTCTGCTAGTCCCCTGTCCCCCTGCAGTGTCGCCAGTCCCCCTGCAGCTTCCTGGGCACTGCTAGTCCACGGTCCCCCATTCAGCGTCGCTGGTCCCCCTGTAGCTTCCTGGGCTCTGCTAGACCCCGGTACCCCGGCAGCATCCTGGGCTCTGCCAGTCCCCGATCCCCCCGCAGTGTCCTGTGCTCTGCTAGTCCCCGGCTCACCTACAGCGTCCTGGGCTCTGCAAGTCCCCTGTCCCCCTGCAGTGTCGCCAGTCCCCCTGCAGCTTCCTGGGCTCTGCTAGTCGCCGATCCCCCGCAGCTTCCTGGGCTCTGCCAGTCCCCAATGCCCCCGCAGCGTCCTGGACTCTGCTAGGCCCCGGTCTCCCCGCAGCGTCCTGGGCTCTGCCAGTCCCAGGTCCCCTTGCAGCCTCCTGGGCTCCCTAGTCCCCGGTCCCCCCGAAGCGTCCCTGGTCCCCCCGCAGCGTCCTGGGCTCTGCTAGTCCCCGGTCCCCCCCGCAGCGTCCTGGGCTCTGCTAGCCGCAGGCTCCCCCGCAGCGTCCTGGGCTCTGCTAGTCCCTGGTCCCCCCGCAGCTTCCTGGGCTCTGCCAGTCCCCGATCCCCCCACAGAGTCCTGGGCTCTGCTAGTCCGCGGTCTCCCCGCAGCGTCCTGGGCTCTGCCAGTCCTGGGTCCCCTTGCAGCGTCCTTGGCTCGCTAGTCCCCGGTCCCCCCGCAGCGTCCCCGGTCCCCCTGCAGCGTCCTGGGCTCTGCCAGTCCCCGGTACCACGGAGGGTCCTGGGCTCTGCCAGTCCCCGGTCCCCCGCAGCGTCCTGGCCTCTGCTAGTCCCTGTTCCCCCCCAGAGTCCTGGGCCTGGCTAGTCCCTGGTCCCCCCCCCCCTGCAGCGTCCTGGGCTCTGCTAGCCCCTGGCACCCCGCAGCGTCCTGGGCTCTGCTACTCCCTGGTCCCCCCGCAGCGTCCCCTGTACCCCCGCAGTGTCCTGGGCTCTGCCATTCCCGGTCCCCCCGGAGTGTCCTGGGCTCTGCCAGTCCCCGGTCCCCGCAGCGTCCTGAGCTCTGCTAGTCCCCGGTCCCCCCCGCAGCGTCCCCATTCCCCCCCGGAGCGTCCTGGGCTCTGCCAGTCCCCGGTCCCACGCAGCGTCCTGGGCTCTGCCAGTCCCCGGTCCCACGCAGCGTCCTGGGCTCTGCTAGTCCCTGGTCCCCCTGCAGCATCCTGGGCCTGCTAGTCCCCAGTCCCCCCCGCAGCGTCCTGGGCTCTCCTAGTCCCAAGTCCCCTAGCAGCGTCCTGGGCTCCCTAGTCCCCGGCCACCCAGCAGCGTCCCCGGTCCCCCCGCAGCGTCTTGGGCTCTGCTAGCCCCCGGCTCCCCCCAGCGTCCTGGGCTCTGCTAGTCCCTGGTCCCCCCGCAGCGTCCTGGGCTCTGCTAGTCCCCTGTCCCCCTGCAGTGTCGCCAGTCCCCCTGCAGCTTCCTGGGCACTGCTAGTCCCCGGTCCCCCTTCAGCGTCGCTGTTCCCCCTGTAGCTTCCTGGGCTCTGCTAGACCCCGGTACCCCGGCAGCATCCTGGGCTCTGCCAGTCCCCGATCCCCCCGCAGTGTCCTGGGCTCTGCTAGTCCCCGGCTCACCTACAGCGTCCTGGGCTCTGCAAGTCCCCTGTCCCCCTGCAGTGTCGCCAGTCCCCCTGCAGCTTCCTGGGCTCTGCTAGTCGCCGATCCCCCGCAGCTTCCTGGGCTCTGCCAGTCCCCAATGCCCCCGCAGCGTCCTGGACTCTGCTAGTCCCCAGTCTCCCCGCAGCGTCCTGGGCTCTGACAGTCCCAGGTCCCCTTGCAGCGTCCTGGGCTCCCTAGTCCCCGGTCCCCCCGAAGCGTCCCTGGTCCCCCCGCAGCGTCCTGGGCTCTGCTAGTCCCAGGTCCCCCCCGCAGCGTCCTGGGCTCTGCTAGCCGCAGGCTCCCCCGCAGCGTCCTGGGCTCTGCTAGTCCCTGGTCCCCCCGCAGCTTCCTGGGCTCTGCTAGTCCCCGGTCTCCCCGCAGCGTCCTGGGCTCTGCCAGTCCTGGGTCCCCTTGCAGCGTCCTTGGCTCGCTAGTCCCCGGTCCCCCCGCAGCGTCCCCGGTCCCCCCGCAGCGTCCTGGGCTCTGCTAGTCTCCGGTCTCCCCGCAGCATCCAGGCCCCTGTTAGACCCCGGCTCCCCTGCAGCGTCCTGGGCTCTCAAGTCCCCTGTCCCCCTGCAGTGTCGCCGGTCCCCCTGCAGCTTCATGGGCTCTGCTAGTCCCCGTCCCCCCGCAGCTTCCTGGGCTCTGCCAGTCCCCGATCCCCCCGCAGCATCCTGGACTCTGCTAGTCCCCGGTCTCCTCACAGCGTCCTGGGCTCTGCCAGTCCTGTGTCCCCTTGCAGCGTCCTGGGCTCGCTAGTCCCCGGTCCCGCTGAAGCGTCCCTGGTCCCCCTGCAGCGTCCTGGGCTCTGCTAGTCCCAGGTCCCCCCCGCAGCGTCCTGGGTTCTGCTAGTCCCTGGTCCCCCTACAGTGTCCTTGGCTCTGCTAGTCCCCAGTCCCCACCGCAGCGTCCTGGGTTCTGCTAGTCCCAAGTCCCCCAGCACGTCCTGGGCTTGCTAGTCCCTGGTCCCCCCGCAGCGTCCTGGGCTCTGCTAGCCCCCGGCTCCCCTGCAGCGTCCTGGGCTCTGCTAGTCCCTGGTCCCCCCGCAGCGTCCTAGGCTCTGCTAGTCCCCTGTCCCCCTGCAGCGTCGCCAGTCCCCCTGCAACTTCCTGGGCAATGCTAGTTTCCGGTCCCCCTGCAGCATTGCCGGTCCCCCTGTAGCTTCCTGGGCTCTGCTAGTCCCCGGTACCCCGGGAGCATCCAGGGCTCTGCCAGTCCCCGATTTCCCCGCAGCTTCCTGGGCTCTGCTAGTCCCCGGTCCCCCCGCAGCTTCCTGGGCTCTGCCAGTCCCCGGTCCCCCCACAGTGTCCTGGGCTCTGCCAGTCGCCGGTCCCCCCCCCCGCAGCGTCTTGTTCTCTGCCGGTCCCTGGTCTCTACAGAGCGTCCTGGGCTCTGCCAGTCCCTGGTCCCCACCCCCCGCAGCATCTTGGGCTCTGCTAGTCCCCGGTCCCCCCGCAGCGTCCCCGGTCCCCCCGCAGCGTCCTGGGCTCTGCTAGTCCCTGGTGCCCCCGCAGCGTCCTCGGCTCTGCTAGTCCCCGGTCCCCCAGCAGTGTCCTGGGCCCAGCTAGTCGCAGGTCACCCCGCAGCGTCCTGGGCTCTGCTAGTCCCCAGTCTCCCCGCAGCGTCCTGGGCTTTGCCAGTTCCCGGTCTCCCCGCAGCGTTCCCGATCCCCCCGTAGCGTCCTGGGCTCTGCCAGTCCCCAAAACCCCTGCAGCGTCCCTGCTACCCCCACAGCATCGCCGGTCCCCTGTAGCTTCCTGGGCTCTGCTAGTCCCCGGTACCCCCGCAGCATCCTGGGCTCTGCCAGTCGCCGGTCTTCCCCCGCAGCGTCCTGGGCTCTGCCAGTCCCCGGTCTCCAGGGAGCGACCTGGGCTCTGCCAGTCCCTGGTCCCCCGCAGCGTCCTGGGCTCTGCTAGTCCCTGGACCCCCGAAGTGTCCCTGGTCCCCCCCGCAGCTTCCTGGGCTCTGGTAGTCCCAGGTCCCCCGGCAGCATCCTGGGCTCTTCTAATCTACTGTGTTTCCTATAGGGCCAGAACAGTGAGCTTGCTCAGAACGAAAGAACTGTGCTTCCGACATACGGCCATATCTAGTTCAACTCCACTTAGGAAACTGACGAGAACAGTAGCTTCTCTTCAGTCCAATACACTGTACTTGCTGGGAACAGACGCGAGTGCTATTTTCACTGTGTATGGCAATGGGAGCACAATAGTGACTCTTCTTACCAGAAAACAACTCTTGCTCATAGGACAGGAAACTGCATGTGATTCAACTCCATTTAGGACTTGGAAACAAACACTAGCTCGCCTGACAAGAAATACACTCTGCTTTTGAGAAAAGAGCACTCTTCTAATGTACTGTGTTTCCTATAGGTCCAGAACAGTGAGCTTGCTCAGAACAAAAGAACTGTGCTTCCGATGTACGGGCCATATCTAGTTCAACTCCACTTAGGAAACTGACGAGAACAGTCGCTTCTCTTCAGTCCAATACACTGTACTTGCTGGGAACAGACGCTAGTGCTATTTGCACTGTGAATGGCAATGGGAGCGCAATAGTGACTCTTCTTACCAGAAAACAACTCTTGCTCGTAGGACCAGAAACTGCATGTGATTCCACTCCGTTTACGACTGGGAAACAAACACTAGCTCGCCTTACAAGAAACACACTCTGCTTTTGAGAAAAGAGCACTGTTCTAATCTCCTGTGATTCCTATAGGGCCAGAACAGTGAGCTTGCTCAGAAAAAAGGAACTGTGCTTCCGACACACGGGCCATATCTAGTTCAACTCTGCTTAGGAAACTGACAAGAACAGTAGCTTCTCTTCAGTCCAATACACTGTACTTGCTGGGAACAGACTCGAGTGCTATTTGTACTGTATATGGCAAATGGAGCGCAATCGTGACTGTTCTTAGCAGAAAACAACTCTTGCTAGTAGGACCAGAAACTGCATGTGATTCAACTCCTTTTATGACTGGGAAACAAACACTAGCTCGCCTTACAAGAAACACACTCTGCTTTTGAGAAAAGAGCACTCTTCTAATCTACTGTGATTCCTATAGGGCCAGAACAGTGAGCTTGCTCAGAACAAAGGAACTGTGCTTCCAACACACGGGCCATATCTAGTTCAACTCTGCTTAGGAAACATACGAGAACAGTAGCTTCTCTTCAGTCCAATACACTATACTTGCTGGGAACAGACGCGAGGGCTATTTGTACTGTGTATGGCAAATGGAGCGCAATAGTGACTCTACTTTCCAGAAAACATCTCTTGCTCGTAGGACCAGAAACTGCATGTGATTCAACTCCATTTCTGACTGGGAAACAAATACTAGCTCGCTTTACAAGAAACACACTCTGCTTTTGAGAAAAGAGCACACTTCTACTCTACTGTGATTCCTATAGGGCCAGAAGAGTGAGCTCGCTCAGAACAAAGGAACTGTGCTTCCGACACACGGGCCATATCTAGTTCAACTATGCTTAGGAAACTGACAAGAACACGTGCTTCTCTTCAGTCCAATACACTGTACTTGCTGGGAACAGACGCGAGTGCTATTTGCACTGTGAATGGCAAATGGAGCGCAATAGTGTCTCTTTCTACCACAAAACAACTCTTCCTCATAGGACCAGAAATTGCATGTGATTCAACTCCATTTCTGCCTGGGAAACAAATACTAGCTCGCCTTACAAGAAACACACTCTGCTTTTGAGAAAATCTAATCTACAGTGTTTCCTATAGGGCCAGAAAATTGACCTTGCTCAGAACAAAGGAACTGTGCTTCCGACACACTGGGCATATCTAGTTCAACTCTGCTTAGGAAACTGACAAGAACAGTAGCTTCTCTTCAGTCTAATACACTGTACATGCTGGGAACAGACGCGAGTGCTATTTGTACTGTGTATGGCAATGGGAGCACAATCGTGACTGTTCTTAGCAGAAAACAACTCTTGCTAGTAGGACCAGAAATTGCATATGATTCAACTCCGTTTAAGACTGGGAAACAAACACTAGCTCGCCTTACAAGAAACACACTCTGCTTTTGAGAAAAGAGCATTCTACTACTCTACTGTGATTCCTATCGGGCCAGAACAGTGAGCTTGCTCAGAACAAAGGAACTGTGCTTCCGACACACGGGCCATATCTAGTTCAGCTCTGCTTAGGAAACTGACAAGAACAGTAGCTTCTCTTCAGTCCAATACACTGTACTTGCTGGGAACAGACGCTAGTGCTATTTGAACTGTGCATGGCAAAAGGAGCACAATAGTGACTCTTCTTACCAGAAAACAACTCTTGCTCGTGGGACCAGAAACTGCATGAGATTCAACTCCATTTCTGACTGGGAAACAAACACTAGCTCGCCTTACAAGAAACACACTCTGCTTTTGAGAAAAGAGCATTCTTCTACTCTACTGTGAATCCTATAGGGTCAGAACAGTGAGCTTGCTCAGAACAAAGGAACAGTGCTTCCGACACACGGGCCATATCTAGTTCAGCTCTGCTTAGGAAACTGACAAGAACAGTAGCTTCTCTTCAGTCCAATACACTGTACTTCCTGGGAACAGACGCTAGTGCTATTTGCACTGTGTATGGCAAATGGAGCGCAATAGAGACTCTTCTTAGCAGAAAACAACTCTTGCTAGTAGGACCAGAAACTGCATGTGATTCAACTCCATTTCTGACTGGGAAACAAATACTAGCTCGCCTTACAAGAAACACACTCTGCTTTTGAGAAAAGAGCACTCTTCTAATATACTTTGTTTCCTATAGGGCCAGAACAGTGAGATTGCTCAGAACAATGGAACTGTGCTTCTGACACACGGGCCATTTCTAGTTCAACTCTGTTTAGGAAACTGACAAGAACAGTAGCTTCTCTTCAGTCCAATACACTGTACTTGCTGGGAACAGACGCTAGTGCTATTTGCACTGTGTATGGCAAATGGAGTGCATTAGTGACTCTTCTTACCAGAAAACAAATCTTGCTTGTAGGAGCAGAAACTGCATGTGATTCAACTCCATTTCTGACTGGGAAACAAATACTAGCTCGCCTTACAAGAAACATACTCTGCTTTTGAGAAAAGAGCACTCTTCTAATCTACTGTGTTTCCTATAGGGCCAGAACAGTGAGCTTGCTCAGATCAAAAGAACTGTGGTTCCTACACATACAGGTCATATCTACTTCAACTCTGCTTAGGAATCTGACAAGAACAGTAGCTTCTCTTCCGTTCAATACACTGTACTTGCTGGGAACAGACGCGAGTGCTATTTGCACTGTGTATGGCAATGGGAGCACAATCGTGACTATTCTTAGCTGAAAACAACTCTTGCTAATAGGACCAGAAACTGCATGTGATTCAACTCCGTTTACGACTGGGAAACAAACATTAGCTCGCCTTACAAGAAACACACTCTGCTTTTGAGAAAAGAGCACTCTTCTACTCTACTGTGATTCCTATACGGCCAGAACAGTGAGTTTGCTCAGAACAAAGGAACTGTGCTTCCGACACACGGCCCATATCTAGTTCAACTCTGCTTAGGAAACTGACAAGAACAGTAGCTTCTCTTCAGTCCAATACACTGTACTTCCCGCGAACAGACTCTAGTGCTATTTGCACTGTGTATGGCAAATGGAGTGCAATAGTGACTAATCTTACCAGAGAACAACTATTGCTCATAGGACCAGAAACTGCATGTGATTCAACTCCATTTCTGACTGGGAAATAAATACTAGCTCGCCTTACAAGAAACATACTCTGCTTTTGAGAAAAGAGCACTCTTCTAATCTACTGTGTTTCCTATAGGGCCAGAACAGTGAGCTTGCTCAGAACAAAGGAACTGTGCATCCGACACATGGGGCATATCTAGTTCAACTCATTAGGAAACTGACAACAACAGTAGCTTCTCTTCAGTCCAATACACTGTACTTGCTGGGAACAGACGCTAGTGCTATTTGCACTGTGTACGGGAAATGGAGCACAATCGTGACTGTTCTTAGCAGAAAACAACTCTTGCTAGTAGGACCAGAAACTGCATGTGATTCAACTCTGTTTACCACTGGGAAACAAACACTAGCTCGCCTTACAAGAAACACACTCTGCTTTTGAGAAAAGAGCACTCTTCTAATCTACTGTGTTTCCTACAGGGCCAGAACAGTGAGCTTGCTCAGAACTAAGGAACTGTGCTTCCGACACACGGGCCATATCTAGTTCAACTCTGCTGAGGAAACTGACAAGAACAGTAGCTTCTCTTCAGTCTAATACACTGTACTTGCTGGGAACAGACGCTAGTGCTATTTGCACTGTGTATGGCAAATGGAGTGCAATAATGACTCTTCTTACCAGAAAACAACTCTTGCTCGTAGGACCAGAAACTGCATGTGATTCAACTCCAGTTTTGACTGGGAAACAAATACTAGCTCGCCTTACAAGAATCACTCTCTGCTTTTGAGAAAAGAGCACTCTTCTAATCTACTGTGTTTCCTATAGGGCCAGAACAGTGAGCTTGTTCAGAACAAAAGAACTGTGGTTCCTACACACACAGGCCATATCTACTTCAACTCTGCTTAGGAAACTGACAAGAACAGTAGCTTCTCTTCCATTCAATACACTGTACTTGCTGGGAAAAGACGCGAGTGCTATTTGCACTGTGTATGGCAATGGGAGCACAATCGTGACTATTCTTAGCTGAAAACAACTCTTGCTAATAGGACCAGAAACTGCATGGGATTCAACTCCGTTTACGACTGGGAAACAAACATTAGCTCGCCTTACAAGAAACACATTCTGCTTTTGAGAAAAGAGCACTCTTCTACTCTACTGTGTTTCCTATAGGGCCAGAACAGTGAGCTTGCTCAGAACAAAGGAACTGTGCTTCCGACACACGGGCCATATCTAGTTCAACTATGCTTAGGAAACTGACAAGAACAGGTGCTTCTCTTCAGTCCAATACACTGTACTTGCTGGGAACAGACGCTAGTGCTATTTGCACTGTGTATGGCAAATGGAGCGCAATAGTGACTCTTCTTAGCAGAAAACAACTCATGCTAGTAGGACCAGAAACTGCATGTGATTCAACTCCATTTCTGACTGGGAAACAAACACTAGCTCGCCTTACAAGAAACACACTCTGCGTTTGAGAAAAGAGCACTCTTCTAATATACTTTGTTTCCTATAGGGCCAGAACAGTGAGATTGCTCAGAACAATGGAACTGTGCTTCTGATACACGGGCCATTTCTAGTTCAACTCGGCTTAGGAAACTGACAAGAACAGTAGCTTCTCTTCAGTCCAATACACTGTACTTGCTGGGAACAGACGCTAGTGCTATTTGCACTGTGTATGGCAAATGGAGTGCATTAGTGACTCTTCTTACCAGAAAACAACTCTTGCTTGTAGGAGCAGAAACTGCATGTGATTCAACTCCGTTTACGACTGGGAAACAAACATTAGCTCGACTTACAAGAAACACACTCTGCTTTTGAGAAAAGAGCACTCTTCTACTCTACTGTGATTCCTATAGGACCAGAACAGTGAGTTTGCTCAGAACAAAGGAACTGTGCTTCCGACACACGGGCCATATCTAGTTCAACTCTGCTTAGGAAACTGACAAGAACAGTAGCTTCTCTTCAGTCCAATACACTGTACTTGCTGGGAACAGACGCTAGTGCTATTTGCACTGTGTATGGCAAATGGAGCCCAATAGTGACACTTCTTTCCAGAAAACATCTCTTGATCGTAGGACCAGAAACTGCATGTGATTCAACTCCATTTCTGACTGGGAAACAAATACTAGCTTGCCTTACAAGAAACACACTATGCTTTTGAGAAAAGAGCACTCTTCTAATCTACTGTGTTTCCTATAGGGCCAGAAGAGTGAGCTTGCTCAGAACAAAGGAACTGTGCATCCGACACACGGGCCATATCTAGTTCAACTCATTAGGAAACTGACAAGAACAGTAGCTTCTCTGCAGTCCAATACACTGTACTTGCTGGGAACAGACGCTAGTGCTATTTGCACTGTGTATGGCAAATGGAGCGCAATAGTGACTCTTCTTACCAGAAAACAACTCTTGCTCGTAGGACCAGAAACTGCATGTGATCAACTGCATTTCTGATTGGGAAATAAATACTAGCTCGCCTTACAAGAAACATACTCTGCTTTTGACAAAAGAGCACTCTTCTAATGTACTGTGTTTCCTATAGGGCCAGAACAGTGAGCTTGCTCAGAACAAAGGAACTGTGCATCCTACACACGGGCCATATCTAGTTCAACTCTGCTTAGGAAACTGACAAGAACAGTAGCTTCTCTTCAGTCCAATACACTGTACTTCCTGCGAAGAGACTCTAGTGCTATTTGCACTGTGTATGGCAAAAGGAGTGCAATAGTGACTAATCTTACCAGAGAACAACTATTGCTCATAGGACCAGAAACTGCATGTGATTCAACTCCATTTCTGACTGGGAAATAAATACTAGCTCGCCTTACAAGAAACATACTCTGCTTTTGAGAAAAGAGCACTCTTCTACTCTACTGTGTTTCCTATAGGGCCAGAACAGTGAGCTTGCTCAGAACAAAGGAACTGTGCTTCTGACACTCGGGGCATATCTAGTTCAACTCTGCTTAGGAAACTGACAAGAACAGTAGATTCTCTTCAGTCCAATACACTGTACTTGTTGGGAAGAGATGCTCATGCTATTTGCACTGTGTATGGCAAATGGAGCGCAATAGTGACTCTTCTTACCAGAAAACAACTCCTGCTCGTAGGTTCAGAAACTGCGTGTGATTCAACTCCATTTCTGACTGGGAAACAAATACTAGCTCGCCTTACAAGAAACATACTCTGCTTTTGAGAAAAGAGCACTCTTCTAATCTACTGTGTTTCCTATAGGGCCAGAACAGTGAGCTTGCTCAGAACAAAAGAACTGTGCTTCCGACACACAGGCCATATATAGTTCAACTCTGCTTAGGAAACTGACAAGAACAGTAGCTTCTCTTCAGTACAATACACTGTACTTGCTGGGAACAGACGCTAGTGCTATTTCCACTGTGTATGGCAAATGGAGCCCAATAGTGACACTTCTTTCCAGAAAACATCTCTTGATCGTAGGACCAGAAACTGCATGTGATTCAACTCCATTTCTCACTGGGAAACAAATACTAGCTTGCCTTACAAGAAACACACTCTGCTTTTGAGAAAAGAGCACTCTTCTAATCTACTGTGTTTCCTATAGGGCCAGAAGAGTGAGCTTGCTCAGAACTAAGGAACTGTGCTTCCGACACACGGGCCATATCTAGTTCAACTCTGCTGAGGAAACTGACAAGAACAGTAGCTTCTCTTCAGTCCAATACACTGTACTTGCTGGGAACAGAGGCTAGTGCTATTTGCATTGTGTATGGCAAATGGAGCACAATAGTGACTCTTCTTACCAGAAAACAACTCTTGCAAGTAGGACCAGAAACTGCATGTGATTCAACTCCGTTTACGAATGGGAAACAAATACTAGCTCGCCTTACAAGAAACATACTCTGCTTTTGAGAAAAGAGCAGTCTTCTAATCTACTGTGTTTCCTATAGGACCAGAACAGTGAGCTTGCTCAGAACAAAGGAACTGTGCATCAGACACACGGGCCATATCTAGTTCAACTCTGCTTAGGAAACTGACAAGAACAGTAGCTTCTCTTCAGTCCAATACACTGTACTTGCTGGGAACAGACGCTAGTGCTATTTGCACTGTGTATGGCAATGGAGCGCAATAGTGACTGTTCTTAGCAGAAAACAACTCTTGCTAGTAGGACCAGAAACTGCATGTGATTCAACTCCGTTTACCACTGGGAAACAAACACTAGCTCACCTTACAAGAAACACACTCTGCTTTTGAGAAAAGAGCACTCTTCTAATCTACTGTGTTTCCTACAGGGCCAGAACAGTGAGCTTGCTCAGAACTAAGGAACTGTGCTTCCGACACACGGGCCATATCTAGTTCAACTCTGCTGAGGAAACTGACAAGAACAGTAGCTTCTCTTCAGTCCAATACACTGTACTTGCTAGGAACAGACGCTAGCGCTATTTGCACTGTGTATGGCAATAATGACTCTTCTTACCAGAAAACAACTCTTGCTCGTAGGACCAGGAACTGCATGTGATTCAACTCCATTTCTGACTGGGAAACAAATACTAGCTCACCTTACAAGAAACATACTCTGCTTTTGAGAAAAGAGCACTCTTCTAATCTACTGTGTTTCCTATAGGGCCAGAACAGTGAGCTTGCTCAGAACAAAGGAACTGTGCATCCGACACACGGGCCATATCTAGTTCAACTCTGCTTAGGTAACTGACAAGAACAGTAGCTTCTCTTCAGTCCAATACACTGTACTTGCTGGGAACAGACGCTAGTGCTATTTGCAATGTGTATGGCAAAGGGAACGCAATAGTGACTCTTCTTACCAGAAAACAACTCTTGCTTGTAGGAGCAGAAACTGCATGTGATTCAACTCCATTTCTGACTGGGAAACAAATACTAGCTCGCCTTACAAGAAACATACTCTGCTTTTGAGAAAAGAGCACTCTTCTAATCTACTGTGTTTTCTATAAGGCCAGAAGAGTGAGCTTGCTCAAAACAAAAGAACTGTGCTTCCGACACACGGGCCATATCTAGTTCAACTCTGCTTAAGAATCTGACAAGAACAGTAGCTTCTCTTCAGTCCAATACTCTGTAATTGCTGGGAACAGACGCGAGTGCTATTTGCACTGTGTATGGCGAATGGAGCAAATAGTGACTCTTCTTACCAGAAAACAACTCTTGCTCGTAGGACCAGAAACTGCATGTGATTCAACTCCATTTCTGACTGGGAAAAAAATACTAGCTCGCCTTACAAGAAACATACTCTGCTTTTGAGAAAAGAGCACTCTTCTAATCTACTGTGTTTCTTATAAGGCCAGAACAGTGAGCTTGCTCAAAACAAAAGAACTGTGCTTCCGACACACGGGCCATATCTAGTTCAACTCTGCTTAGGAAACTGACAAGAACAGTACCTTCTCTTCAGTCCAATACACTGTACATGCTGGGAACAGACGCGAGTGCTATTTGTACTGTGTATGGCAATGGGAGCACAATCGTGACTGTTCTTAGCAGAAAACAACTCTTGCTAGTAGGACCAGAAATTGCATATGATTCAACTCCGTTTAAGACTGGGAAACAAACACTAGCTCGCCTTACAAGAAACACACTCTGCTTTTGAGAAAAGAGCATTCTACTACTCTACTGTGATTAATATCGGGCCAGAACAGTGAGCTTGCTCAGAACAAAGGAACTGTGCTTCCGACACACGGGCCATATCTAGTTCAGCTCTGCTTAGGAAACTGACAAGAACAGTAGCTTCTCTTCAGTCCAATACACTGTACTTGCTGGGAACAGACGCTAGTGCTATTTGAACTGTGCATGGCAAAAGGAGCACAATAGTGACTCTTCTTACCAGAAAACAACTCTTGCTCGTGGGACCAGAAACTGCATGAGATTCAACTCCATTTCTGACTGGGAAACAAACACTAGCTCGCCTTACAAGAAACACACTCTGCTTTTGAGAAAAGAGCATTCTTCTACTCTACTGTGAATCCTATAGGGTCAGAACAGTGAGCTTGCTCAGAACAAAGGAACAGTGCTTCCGACACACGGGCCATATCTAGTTCAGCTCTGCTTAGGAAACTGACAAGAACAGTAGCTTCTCTTCAGTCCAATACACTGTACTTCCTGGGAACAGACGCTAGTGCTATTTGCACTGTGTATGGCAAATGGAGCGCAATAGTGACTCTTCTTAGCAGAAAACAACTCTTGCTAGTAGGACCAGAAACTGCATGTGATTCAACTCCATTTCTGACTGGGAAACAAATACTAGCTCGCCTTACAAGAAACACACTCTGCTTTTGAGAAAAGAGCACTCTTCTAATATACTTTGTTTCCTATAGGGCCAGAACAGTGAGATTGCTCAGAACAATGGAACTGTGCTTCTGACACACGGGCCATTTCTAGTTCAACTCTGTTTAGGAAACTGACAAGAACAGTAGCTTCTCTTCAGTCCAATACACTGTACTTGCTGGGAACAGACGCTAGTGCTATTTGCACTGTGTATGGCAAATGGAGTGCATTAGTGACTCTTCTTACCAGAAAACAAATCTTGCTTGTAGGAGCAGAAACTGCATGTGATTCAACTCCATTTCTGACTGGGAAACAAATACTAGCTCGCCTTACAAGAAACATACTCTGCTTTTGAGAAAAGAGCACTCTTCTAATCTACTGTGTTTCCTATAGGGCCAGAACAGTGAGCTTGCTCAGATCAAAAGAACTGTGGTTCCTACACATACAGGTCATATCTACTTCAACTCTGCTTAGGAATCTGACAAGAACAGTAGCTTCTCTTCCGTTCAATACACTGTACTTGCTGGGAACAGACGCGAGTGCTATTTGCACTGTGTATGGCAATGGGAGCACAATCGTGACTATTCTTAGCTGAAAACAACTCTTGCTAATAGGACCAGAAACTGCATGTGATTCAACTCCGTTTACGACTGGGAAACAAACATTAGCTCGCCTTACAAGAAACACACTCTGCTTTTGAGAAAAGAGCACTCTTCTACTCTACTGTGTTTCTTATAAGGCCAGAACAGTGAGTTTGCTCAGAACAAAGGAACTGTGCTTCCAACACACGGCCCATATCTAGTTCAACTCTGCTTAGGAAACTGACAAGAACAGTAGCTTCTCTTCAGTCCAATACACTGTACTTCCTGCGAACAGACTCTAGTGCTATTTGCACTGTGTATGGCAAATGGAGTGCAATAGTGACTAATCTTACCAGAGAACAACTATTGCTCATAGGACCAGAAACTGCATGTGATTCAACTCCATTTCTGACTGGGAAATAAATACTAGCTCGCCTTACAAGAAACATACTCTGCTTTTGAGAAAAGAGCACTCTTCTAATCTACTGTGTTTCCTATAGGGCCAGAACAGTGAGCTTGCTCAGAACAAAGGAACTGTGCATCCGACACATGGGGCATATCTAGTTCAACTCATTAGGAAACTGACAACAACAGTAGCTTCTCTTCAGTCCAATACACTGTACTTGCTGGGAACAGACGCTAGTGCTATTTGCACTGTGTACGGGAAATGGAGCACAATCGTGACTGTTCTTAGCAGAAAACAACTCTTGCTAGTAGGACCAGAAACTGCATGTGATTCAACTCTGTTTACCACTGGGAAACAAACACTAGCTCGCCTTACAAGAAACACACTCTGCTTTTGAGAAAAGAGCACTCTTCTAATCTACTGTGTTTCCTACAGGGCCAGAACAGTGAGCTTGCTCAGAACTAAGGAACTGTGCTTCCGACACACGGGCCATATCTAGTTCAACTCTGCTGAGGAAACTGACAAGAACAGTAGCTTCTCTTCAGTCTAATACACTGTACTTGCTGGGAACAGACGCTAGTGCTATTTGCACTGTGTATGGCAAATGGAGTGCAATAATGACTCTTCTTACCAGAAAACAACTCTTGCTCGTAGGACCAGAAACTGCATGTGATTCAACTCCAGTTTTGACTGGGAAACAAATACTAGCTCGCCTTACAAGAATCACTCTCTGCTTTTGAGAAAAGAGCACTCTTCTAATCTACTGTGTTTCCTATAGGGCCAGAACAGTGAGCTTGCTCAGAACAAAAGAACTGTGGTTCCTACACACACAGGCCATATCTACTTCAACTCTGCTTAGGAAACTGACAAGAACAGTAGCTTCTCTTCCATTCAATACACTGTACTTGCTGGGAACAGACGCGAGTGCTATTTGCACTGTGTATGGCAATGGGAGCACAATCGTGACTATTCTTAGCTGAAAACAACTCTTGCTAATAGGACCAGAAACTGCATGGGATTCAACTCCGTTTACGACTGGGAAACAAACATTAGCTCGCCTTACAAGAAACACATTCTGCTTTTGAGAAAAGAGCACTCTTCTACTCTACTGTGTTTCCTATAGGGCCAGAACAGTGAGCTTGCTCAGAACAAAGGAACTGTGCTTCCGACACATGGGCCATATCTAGTTCAACTATGCTTAGGAAACTGACAAGAACAAATGCTTCTCTTCAGTCCAATACACTGTACTTGCTGGGAACAGACGCTAGTTCTATTTGCACTGTGTATGGCAAATGGAGCGCAATAGTGACTCTTCTTAGCAGAAAACAACTCATGCTAGTGGGACCAGAAACTGCATGTGATTCAACTCCATTTCTGACTGGGAAACAAACACTAGCTCGCCTTACAAGAAACACACTCTGCGTTTGAGAAAAGAGCACTCTTCTAATATACTTTGTTTCCTATAGGGCCAGAACAGTGAGATTGCTCAGAACAATGGAACTGTGCTTCTGACACACGGGCCATTTCTAGTTCAACTCTGCTTAGGAAACTGACAAGAACAGTAGCTTCTCTTCAGTCCAATACACTGTACTTGCTGGGAACAGACGCTAGTGCTATTTGCACTGTGTATGGCAAATGGAGTGCATTAGTGACTCTTCTTACCAGAAAACAACTCTTGCTTGTAGGAGCAGAAACTGCATGTGATTCAACTCCGTTTACGACTGGGAAACAAACATTAGCTCGACTTACAAGAAACACACTCTGCTTTTGAGAAAAGAGCACTCTTCTACTCTACTGTGATTCCTATAGGACCAGAACAGTGAGTTTGCTCAGAACAAAGGAACTGTGCTTCCGACACACGGGCCATATCTAGTTCAACTCTGCTTAGGAAACTGACAAGAACAGTAGCTTCTCTTCAGTCCAATACACTGTACTTGCTGGGAACAGACGCTAGTGCTATTTGCACTGTGTATGGCAAATGGAGCCCAATAGTGACACTTCTTTCCAGAAAACATCTCTTGATCGTAGGACCAGAAACTGCATGTGATTCAACTCCATTTCTGACTGGGAAACAAATACTAGCTTGCCTTACAAGAAACACACTATGCTTTTGAGAAAAGAGCACTCTTCTAATCTACTGTGTTTCCTATAGGGCCAGAAGAGTGAGCTTGCTCAGAACAAAGGAACTGTGCATCCGACACACGGGCCATATCTAGTTCAACACATTAGGAAACTGACAAGAACAGTAGCTTCTCTGCAGTCCAATACACTGTACTTGCTGGGAACAGACGCTAGTGCTATTTGCACTGTGTATGGCAAATGGAGCGCAATAGTGACTCTTCTTACCAGAAAACAACTCTTTCTCGTAGGACCAGAAACTGCATGTGATCAACTGCATTTCTGATTGGGAAATAAATACTAGCTCGCCTTACAAGAAACATACTCTGCTTTTGACAAAAGAGCACTCTTCTAATGTACTGTGTTTCCTATAGGGCCAGAACAGTGAGCTTGCTCAGAACAAAGGAACTGTGCATCCTACACACGGCCATATCTAGTTCAACTCTGCTTAGGAAACTGACAAGAACAGTAGCTTCTCTTCAGTCCAATACACTGTACTTCCTGCGAAGAGACTCTAGTGCTATTTGCACTGTGTATGGCAAAAGGAGTGCAATAGTGACTAATCTTACCAGAGAACAACTATTGCTCATAGGACCAGAAACTGCATGTGATTCAACTCCATTTCTGACTGGGAAATAAATACTAGCTCGCCTTACAAGAAACATACTCTGCTTTTGAGAAAAGAGCACTCTTCTACTCTACTGTGTTTCCTATAGGGCCAGAACAGTGAGCTTGCTCAGAACAAAGGAACTGTGCTTCTGACACTCGGGGCATATCTAGTTCAACTCTGCTTAGGAATATGACAAGAACAGTAGATTCTCTTCAGTCCAATACACTGTACTTGTTGGGAAGAGATGCTCATGCTATTTGCACTGTGTATGGCAAATGGAGCGCAATAGTGACTCTTCTTACCAGAAAACAACTCCTGCTCGTAGGTTCAGAAACTGCGTGTGATTCAACTCCATTTCTGACTGGGAAACAAATACTAGCTCGCCTTACAAGAAACATACTCTGCTTTTGAGAAAAGAGCACTCTTCTAATCTACTGTGTTTCCTATAGGGCCAGAACAGTGAGCTTGCTCAGAACAAAAGAACTGTGCTTCCGACACACAGGCCATATATAGTTCAACTCTGCTTAGGAAACTGACAAGAACAGTAGCTTCTCTTCAGTACAATACACTGTACTTGCTGGGAACAGACGCTAGTGCTATTTCCACTGTGTATGGCAAATGGAGCACAATCGTGACTGTTCTTAGCAGAAAACAACTCTTGCTAGTAGGACCAGAAACTGCATGTGATTCAACTCCGTTTACCACTGGGAAACAAACACTAGCTCGCCTTACAAGAAACACACTCTGCTTTTGAGAAAAGAGCACTCTTCTAATCTACTGTGTTTCCTACAGGGCCAGAACAGTGAGCTTGCTCAAAACTAAGGAACTGTGCTTCCGACACATGGGCCATATCTAGTTCAACTCTGCTGAGAAAACTGACAAGAACAGTAGCTTCTCTGCAGTCCAATACACTGTACTTGCTGGGAACAGACGCTAGTGCTATTTGCACTGTGTATGGCAAATGGAGTGCACTAATGACTCTTCTTACCAGAAAACAACTCTTGCTCGTAGGACCAGAAACTGCTTGTGATTCAACTCCATTTCTGACTGGGAAACAAATACTAGCTCGCCTTACAAGAAACATACTCTGCTTTTGAGAAAAGAGCACTCTTCTAATCTACTGTGTTTCCTATAGGGCCGAAACAGTGAGCTTGCTCAGAACAAAGGAACTGTGCATCTGATACACGGGCCATATCTAGTTCAACTCTGCTTAGGAAACTGACAAGAACAGTAGCTTCTCTTCAGTCCAATACACTGTACTTGCTGGGAACAGAGGCTAGTGCTATTTGCATTGTGTATGGCAAATGGAGCACAATAGTGACTCTTCTTACCAGAAAACAACTCTTGCAAGTAGGACCAGAAACTGCATGTGATTCAACTCCGTTTACGAATGGGAAACAAATACTAGCTCGCCTTACAAGAAACATACTCTGCTTTTGAGAAAAGAGCAATCTTCTAATCTACTGTGTTTCCTATAGGACCAGAACAGTGAGCTTGCTCAGAACAAAGGAACTGTGCATCAGACACACGGGCCATATCTAGTTCAACTCTGCTTAGGAAACTGACAAGAACAGTAGCTTCTCTTCAGTACAATACACTGTACTTGCTGGGAACAGACGCTAGTGCTATTTGCACTGTGTATGGCAATGGAGCGCAATAGTGACTGTTCTTAGCAGAAAACAACTCTTGCTAGTAGGACCAGAAACTGCATGTGATTCAACTCCGTTTACCACTGGGAAACAAACACTAGCTCACCTTACAAGAAACACACTCTGCTTTTGAGAAAAGAGCACTCTTCTAATCTACTGTGTTTCCTACAGGGCCAGAACAGTGAGCTTGCTCAGAACTAAGGAACTGTGCTTCCGACACACGGGCCATATCTAGTTCAACTCTGCTGAGGAAACTGACAAGAACAGTAGCTTCTCTTCAGTCCAATACACTGTACTTGCTAGGAACAGACGCTAGCGCTATTTGCACTGTGTATGGCAATAATGACTCTTCTTACCAGAAAACAACTCTTGCTCGTAGGACCAGGAACTGCATGTGATTCAACTCCATTTCTGACTGGGAAACAAATACTAGCTCACCTTACAAGAAACATACTCTGCTTTTGAGAAAAGAGCACTCTTCTAATCTACTGTGTTTCCTATAGGACCAGAACAGTGAGCTTGCTCAGAACAAAGGAACTGTGCATCCGACACACGGGCCATATCTAGTTCAACTCTGCTTAGGAAACTGACAAGAACAGTAGCTTCTCTTCAGTCCAATACACTGTACTTGCTGGGAACAGACGCTAGTGCTATTTGCAATGTGTATGGCAAAGGGAACGCAATAGTGACTCTTCTTACCAGAAAACAACTCTTGCTTGTAGGAGCAGAAACTGCATGTGATTCAACTCCATTTCTGACTGGGAAACAAATACTAGCTCGCCTTACAAGAAACATACTCTGCTTTTGAGAAAAGAGCACTCTTCTAATCTACTGTGTTTTCTATAAGGCCAGAAGAGTGAGCTTGCTCAAAACAAAAGAACTGTGCTTCCGACACACGGGCCATATCTAGTTCAACTCTGCTTAAGAATCTGACAAGAACAGTAGCTTCTCTTCAGTCCAATACTCTGTAATTGCTGGGAACAGATGCGAGTGCTATTTGCACTGTGTATGGCGAATGGAGCAAATAGTGACTCTTCTTACCAGAAAACAACTCTTGCTCGTAGGACCAGAAACTGCATGTGATTCAACTCCATTTCTGACTGGGAAACAAATACTAGCTCGCCTTACAAGAAACATACTCTGCTTTTGAGAAAAGAGCATCTTCTAATCTACTGTGTTTCCTATAGGGCCAGAACAGTGAGCTTGCTGAGAACAAAGGAACTGTGCATGCGACACACAGGCCATATCTAGTTCAACTCTGCTTAGGAAACTGACAAGAACAGTAGCTTCTCTTCAGTCCAATACACTGTACTTGCTGGGAACAGACTCGAGTGCTATTTGCACTGTCTATGGCAAATGGAGAGCAATAATGACTCTTCTTGCCAGAAAACAACTCTTGCTCGTAGGAGCAGAAACTGCATGTGATTCAACTCCATTTCTGACTGGGAAACAAATACTAGCTCGCCTTACAAGAAACATACTCTGCTTTTGAGAAAAGAGCACTCTTCTAATCTACTGTGTTTTCTATAAGGCCAGAAGAGTGAGCTTGCTCAAAACAAAAGAACTGTGCTTCCGACACACGGGCCATATCTAGTTCAACTCTGCTTAAGAATCTGACAAGAACAGTAGCTTCTCTTCAGTCCAATACTCTGTAATTGCTGGGAACAGACGCGAGTGCTATTTGCACTGTGTATGGCGAATGGAGCAAATAGTGACTCTTCTTACCAGAAAACAACTCTTGCTCGTAGGACCAGAAACTGCATGTGATTCAACTCCATTTCTGACTGGGAAACAAATACTAGCTCGCCTTACAAGAAACACACTCTGCTTTTGAGAAAAGAGCACTCTTCTACTCTACTGTGATTCCTATAGGGCCAGAAGAGTGAGCTTGCTCAGAACAAAGGAACTGTGCTTCCGACAAACGGGCCATATCTAGTTCAACTATGCTTAGGAAACTGACGAGAACAGGTGCTTCTCTTCAGTCCAATACACTGTACTTGCTGGGAACAGACGCGAGTGCTATTTGCACTGTGTATGGCAAATGGAGCACAATAGTGACTCTTTTTACCACAAAACAACTCTTCCTCATAGGACCAGAAATTGCATGTGATTCAACTCCATTTTGGACTGGGAAACAAATACTAGCTCGCGTTACAAGAAACACACTCTGCTTTTGAGAAAAGAGCACTCTTCTAATCTACTGTGTTTCCTATAGGGCCAGAACACTGAGCTTGCTCAGAACAAAAGCACTGTGCTTCCGACACACGGGCCATATCTAGTTCAACTCTGCTTAGGAAACTGACAAGAACAGTAGCTTCTCTTCAGTCCAATACACTGTACATGCTGGGAACAGACATGAGTGCTATTTGTACTGTGTATGGCAATGGAAGCGCAATCGTGACTGTTCTTAGCAGAAAACAACTCTTGCGAATAGGACCAGAAACTGCATATGATTCAACTCCGTTTACGTTTGGGAAACAAACACTAGCTCGCCTTACAAGAAACACACTTTGCTTTTGAAAAAAGAGCATTCTTCTACTCTACTGTGATTCCTATAGGGCCAGAAAAGTGAGCTTGCTCAGAACAAAAGAACTGTGCTTCTGACACACGGGCCATATCTAGTTCAGCTCTGCTTAGGAAACTGACAAGAACAGTAGCTTCTCTTCAGTTCAATACACTGTACTTGCTGGGAACAGACGCTAGTGCTATTTGCACTGTGTATGGCAAAAGGAGCGCAATAGTAACTCTTCTTACCAGAAAACAACTCTTGCTGGTGGGACCAGAAACTGCATGTGATTCAACTCCATTTCTGACTGGGAAACAAATACTAGCTCGCTTTACAAGAAACACACTCTGCTTTTGAAAAAAGAGCACTCTTCTAATCTACTGTGTTTCCTATAGGGCCAGAACAGTGAGCTTGCTAAGAAAAAAGGACCTGTGCTTCCAACACATGGGCCATATCTAGTTGAACTCTGCTTAGGAAACTGACAAGAACAGTAGCTTCTCTTCAGTCCAATATACTGTACTTGCTGGGAACAGAGGCGAGTGCTATTTGCACTGTGTATGGCAATGGGAGCACAATCGTGACTATTCTTAGCTGAAAACAACTCTTGCTAGTAGGACTAGAAACTGCATATGATTTAACTCCGTTTACGACTAGGAAACAAACACTAGCTCGCTTACAAGAAACACACTCTGCTTTTGAGAAAATAGCATTCTTCTACTCTACTGTGATTCCTATAGGGCCAAAAGAGTGATCTTGCTCAGAACAAAGGAACTGTGCTTCTGAAACACGGGCCATTTCTAGTTCAACTCTGCTTAGGAAACTGACAAGAACAGTAGCTTCTCTTCAGTCCAATACACTGTACTTGCTGGAAACAGACGCTAGTGCTATTTGCACAGTGTATGGCAAATGGAGTGCATTAGTGACTCTTCTTACCAGAAAACAACTCTTGCTCGTAGTACCAGAAAGTGCATGTGATTCAACTCCATTTCTGACTGGGAAACAAATACTAGCTCGCCTTACAAGAAACACAATCTGCTTTTGAGAAAAGAGCACCCTTCTAATCTACTGTGTTTCCTACAGGGCCAGAACTATGAGCGTGCTCAGAATAAAAAAAAGTGCTTCTGACACACGGGCCATATCTAGTTCAACTCTGCTTAGGAACTGACAAGAACAGTAGCTTTTCCTCATTCCAATACACTGTACTTGCTGGGAACAGACGTGAGTGCTATTTGCTCTGTGTATGGCAAATGGAGTGCAATAGTGACTCTTCTTACCAGAAAACAACTCTTGCTAGTAGGACCAGAAACTGCATGTGATTCAACTCCATTTCTGACTGGGAAACAAACACTAGCTCGCCTTACAAGAAACACACTCTGCTTTTGAGAAAAGAGCACTCTTCTACTCTACTGTGATTCCTATAGTACCAGAACAGTGAGCTTGCTCAGAACAAAGGAACTGTGCTTCCGACACACGGGCCATATCTACTTCAACTCTGCTTAGGAAACTGACAAGAACAGTAGCTTCTCTTCAGTCCAATACACTGTAATTGCTGGGAACAGACGCTTTTTCTATTTGCACTGTGTATGGCAAATGGAGCACAATAGTGACTCTTCTTACCAGAAAACAACTCTTGTTCGTGGGACCAGAAACTGCATGTGATTCAACTCCGTTTACGACTGGGAAACAAACACTATCTCGCCTTACAAGAAACACACTCTGATTTTGAGAAAAGAGCACTCTTCTAATGTACTGTGTTTCCTATAGGGCCAGAACAATGAGCTTGCTCAGAAAAAAGGAAATGTGCTTCCGACACAAGGACCATATCTAGTTCAACTCTGCTTAGGAAACTGAGAAGAACAGTACCTTCTCTTCAGTCCGATACACTGTACTTGCTGGGAACAGACGCTAGTGCTATTTGCATTGTGAATGCTAAATGGAGCGCAATAGTGACTCTTCTTATGAGAAAACAACTCTTGCTCGTAGGAGCAGAAACTGCATGTGATTCAACTCCATTTCTGACTTGGAAACAAATACTAGCTCGCATTACAAGAAACACACTCTGCTTTTGAGAAAAGAGCACTCTTCTAATCTACTGTGTTTCCTATAGGGCCAGAACATTGAGCTTGCTCAGAACAAAGGAACTGTGCTTCCCACACAGGGGCCATATCTAGTTCAACTCTGCTTAGGAAACTGACAAGAACAGTAGCTTCTCTTCAGTCCAATACACTGTACTTGTTGGGAACAGATACTCATGATATTTGCACTGTGTATGGCAAATGGAGCGCAATAGTCACTCTTCTTACCAGAAAACAACTCCTGCTCATAGGATCAGAAACGGTATGTGATTCAACTCCATTTCTGACTGGGAAACAAATACTAGCTCGCCTTACAAGAAACACACTCTGCTTTTGAGAAAAGAGCACTCTTCTAATCTACTGTGTTTCCTACAGGGCCAGAACTATGAGCTTGCTCAGAATAAAAAAAATGTGCTTCTGACACAGGGGCCATATCTAGTTCAACTCTGCTTAGGAACTGACAAGAACAGTAGCTTTTCTTCATTCCAATACACTGTACTTGCTGGGAACAGATGCTTGTGCTATTTGCACTGTGTATGGCAAATGGAGTGCAATAGTGACTCTTCTTACCAGAAAACAACTCTTGCTAGTAGGACCAGAAACTGCATGTGATTCAACTCCTTTTACGACTGGGAAACAAACACTAGCTCACCTTACAAGAAACATACTCTGCTTTTGAGAAAAGAGCACTCTTCTACTCTACTGTGATTCCTATAGGGCCAGAACAGTGTGCTTGCTCAGAACAAAGGAACTGTGCTTCCGACACATGGGCCATATCTAGTTCAACTCTGCTTAGGAAACTGACAAGAACAGTAGCTTCTCTTCAGTCCAATACACTGTACTTGCTGGGAACAGACGCTAGTGCTATTTCCACTGTGTATGGCAAATGGAGCCCAATAGTGACTCTTCTTTCCAGAAAACATCTCTTGCTCGTAGGACCAGAAACTGCATGTGATTCAACTCCATTTCTCACTGGGAAACAAATACTAGCTCGCCTTACAAGAAACACACTCTGCTTTTGAGAAAAGAGCACTCTTCTATTCTACTGTGTTTCCTATAGGGCCAGAACAGTGAGCTTGCTAAGAACAAAGGAACTGTGCTTCCGACACACGGGCCATATCTAGTTCAACTCTGCTTAGGAACCTGACAAGAACAGTAGCTTCTCTTCAGTCCAATACACTGTAATTGCTGGAAACAGACGCTAGTGCTATTTGCACTGTGTATGGCAAATGGAGTGCAATTGTGACTCTTCTTACCAGAAAACAACTCTTGCTCGTAGAACCAGAAACTGCATGTGATTCAACTCCATTTATGACTGGGAAACAAATACTAGCTCGCCTTACAAGAAACATACTCTGCTTTTGAGAAAAGAGCACTCTTTTAATCTACTGTGTTTCCTATAGGTCCAGAACAGTGAGCTTGCTCAGAACAAAAGAAATGCGCTTCCAACACATGGGCCATATCTAGTTCAACTCTGCTCAGGAAACTGACAAGAACAGTAGCTTCTCTTCAGTCCAATACACTGTACATGCTGGGAACAGATGCGAGTGCTATTTGTACTGTGTATGGCAATGGGAGCACAATCGTGACTGTTCTTAGCAGAAAACAACTCTTGCTAGTAGGACCAGAAACTGCATGTGATTCAACTCCGTTTACGACTGGGAAACAAACACTAGCTCGCCTTACAAGAAAAACACTCTGCTTTTGAGAAAAGAGCACACTTCTACTCTACTGTGTTTCCTAAAGGGCCAGAACAGTGAGCTTGCTCAGAACAAAGGAACTGTGCTTCCGACACACGGGCCATTTCTAGTTCAACTCTGCTTAGGAAACTGACAAGAACAGTAGCTTCTCTTCAGTCCAATACACTGTACTTGCTGGGAAAAGACGCTAGTGCTATTTGCACTGTGTATGGCAAATGGAGCACAATCGTGACTGTTCTTAGCAGAAAACAACTCTTGCAAGTAGGACCAGAAACTGCATGTGATTCAACTCCGTTTACGAATAGGAAACAAACACTAGCTCACCTTACAAGAAACACACTCTGCTTTTGAGAACAGAGCACTCTTCTACTCTACTGTGATTCCTATAGGGCCAGAACAGTAAGCTTGCTAAGAACAAAGGAACTGTGCATCCGACACATGGGGCATATCTAGTTCAACTCTGCTTAGGAAACTGACAAGAACAGTAGCTTCTCTTCAGTCCAATACACTGTACTTGCTGGAAACAGACGCCAGTGCTATTTGCACTGGGTATGGCAAATGGAGTGCAATAATGACTCTTCTTACCAGAAAACAACTCTTGCTCGTAGGACCAGAAACTGCATGTGATTCAACTCCATTTCTGACTGGGAAACAAATACTAGCTCGCCTTACAAGAAACATACTCTGCTTTTGAGAAAAGAGCACTCTTCTAATCTACTGTGTTTCCTATAGGGCCAGAACATTGAGCTTGTTCAGAACAAAAGAACTGTGCTTCCAACACAGGAGCCATATCTAGTTCAACTCTGCTTAGGAAACTGACAAGAACAGTAGCTTCTCTTCAGTCCAATAAACTGTACTTGCTAGGAAAAGACGCGAGTGCTATTTGCACTGTGTATGGCAATGGGAGCGCAATCGAGACTGTTCTTAGCAGAGAACAACTGTTGCTAGTAGGAACAGAAACTGCATGTGATTCAACTCCATTTCTGACTGGGAAACAAACACTAGCTCGCCTTACAAGAAACACACTCTGCTTTTGAGAAAAGAGCACTCTTCTACTCTACTGTGATTCCTATAGTACCAGAACAGTGAGCTTGCTCAGAACAAAGGAACTGTGCTTCCGACACACGGGCCATATCTAGTTCAACTCTGCTTAGGAAACTGACAAGAACAGTAGCTTCTCTTCAGTCCAATACACTGTATTTGCTGGGAACAGACGCTAGTGCTATTTGCACTGTGTATGGCAAGTGGAGCACAATAGTGACTCTTCTTACCAGAAAACAACTCTTGCTCGTGGGACCAGAAACTGCATGTGATTCAACTCCGTTTACGACTGGGAAACAAACACTATCTCGCCTTACAAGAAACACACTCTGATTTTGAGAAAAGAGCACTCTTCTAATGGACTGTGTTTCCTATAGGGCCAGAACAATGAGCTTGCTCAGAAAAAAGGAAATGTGCTTCCGACACAAGGGCCATATCTAGTTAAACTCTGCTTAGGAAACTGACAAGAACAGTAGCTTCTCTTCAGTCCGATACACTGTACTTGCTGGGAACAGACCCTAGTGCTATTTGCACTGTGTATGGCAAATGGAGCACAATAGTGACTCTTCTTACCAGAAAACAACTCTTGCTCGTGTGACCAGAAACTGCATGTGATTCAACCCCATTTCTGACTGGGAAACAAATACTAGCTCGCCTTACAAGAAACATACTCTGCTTTTGAAAAAAGAGCACTCTTCTAATCTACTGTGTTTCCTATAGGACCAGAACAGTGAGCTTGCTCAGAACAAAGGAAATGTGCATCCGACACACGGGCCATATCTAGTTCAACTCTGCTTAGGAAACTGACAAGAACAGTAGCTTCTCTTCAGTCCAATACACTGTACTTGCTGGGAACAGACGCTAGTGCTATTTGCATTGTGTATGGCAAATGGGCACAATAGTGACTCTTCTTACCAGAAAAAAACTCTTGCTCGTGGGACCAGAAACTGCATGTGATTCAACTCCGTTTACGACTGGGAAACAAACACTATCTCGCCTTACAAGAAACACACTCTGATTTTGAGAAAAGAGCACTCTTCTAATGTACTGTGTTTCCTATAGGGCCAGAACAATGAGCTTGCTCAGAAAAAAGGAAATGTGCTTCCGACACAAGGGCCATATCTAGTTCAACTCTGCTTAGGAAACTGACAAGAACAGTAGCTTCTCTTCAGTCCGATACACTGTACTTGTGGGAACAGATGCTAGTGCTATTTGCACTGTGTATGGCAAATGGAGCACAATAGTGACTCTTTTTACCACAAAACAACTCTTCCTCATAGGACGAGAAATTGCATGTGATTCAACTCCATTTCTGACTGGGAAACAAATACTAGCTCGCCTTACAAGAAACACACTCTGCTTTTGAGAAAAGATCACTCTTCTAATCTACTGTGTTTCCTATAGAGCCAGAAAAGTGAGCTTGCTCAGAACAAAGGAACTGTGCTTCCGACACACTGGGCATATCTAGTTCAACTCTGCTTAGGAAACTGAGAAGAACAGTAGCTTCTCTTCAGTCCAATACACTGTACTTGCTGGGAACAGACGCTAGTGCTATTTGCACTGTGTATGGCAAATGGAGTGCATTAGTGACTCTTCTTACCAGAAAACAACTCTTGCTTGTAGGAGCAGAAACTGCATGTGATTCAACTCCGTTTACGACTGGGAAACAAACACTATCTCGCCTTACAAGAAACACACTCTGATTTTGAGAAAAGAGCACTCTTGTAATGTACTGTGTTTCCTATAGGGCCAGAACAATGAGCTTGCTCAGAAAAAAGGAAATGTGCTTCCGACACAAGGGCCATATCTAGTTCAACTCTGCTTAGGAAACTGACAAGAACAGTAGCTTCTCTTCAGTCCGATACACTGTACTTGCTGGGAACAGACGCTAGTGCTATTTGCACTGTGTATGGCAAATGGAGCACAATAGTGACTCTTTTTACCACAAAACAACTCTTCCTCATAGGACGAGAAATTGCATGTGATTCAACTCCATTTCTGACTGGGAAACAAATACTAGCTCGCCTTACAAGAAACACACTCTGCTTTTGAGAAAAGATCACTCTTCTAATCTACTGTGTTTCCTATAGAGCCAGAAAAGTGAGCTTGCTCAGAACAAAGGAACTGTGCTTCTGACACACTGGGCATATCTAGTTCAACTCTGCTTAGGAAACTGAGAAGAACAGTAGCTTCTCTTCAGTCCAATACACTGTACTTGCTGGGAACAGACGCTAGTGCTATTTGCACTGTGTATGGCAAATGGAGTGCATTAGTGACTCTTCTTACCAGAAAACAACTCTTGCTTGTAGGAGCAGAAACTGCATGTGATTCAACTCCGTTTATGACTGGGAAACAAACATTAGCTCGCCTTACAAGAAACACACTCTGCTTTTCAGAAAAGAGCACTCTTCTACTCTACTGTGATTCCTATAGGACCAGAACAGTGAGTTTGCTCAGAACAAAGGAACTGTGCTTCTGACACACGGCCCATATCTAGTTCAACTCTGCTTAGGAAACTGACAAGAACAGTAGCTTCTCTTCAGTCCAATACACTGTAATTGCTGGGAACAGACGCTTTTTCTATTTGCACTGTGTATGGCAAATGGAGCACAATAGTGACTCTTCTTACCAGAAAACAACTCTTGCTCGTGGGACCAGAAACTGCATGTGATTCAACTCCGTTTACGACTGGGAAACAAACACTATCTCGCCTTACAAGAAACACACTCTGATTTTGAGAAAAGAGCACTCTTCTAATGTACTGTGTTTCCTATAGGGCCAGAACAATGAGCTTGCTCAGAAAAAAGGAAATGTGCTTCCGACACAAGGACCATATCTAGTTCAACTCTGCTTAGGAAACTGAGAAGAACAGTACCTTCTCTTCAGTCCGATACACTGTACTTGCTGGGAACAGACGCTAGTGCTATTTGCATTGTGAATGCTAAATGGAGCGCAATAGTGACTCTTCTTATGAGAAAACAACTCTTGCTCGTAGGAGCAGAAACTGCATGTGATTCAACTCCATTTCTGACTTGGAAACAAATACTAGCTCGCCTTACAAGAAACACACTCTGCTTTTGAGAAAAGAGCACTCTTCTAATCTACTGTGTTTCCTATAGGGCCAGAACATTGAGCTTGCTCAGAACAAAGGAACTGTGCTTCCCACACAGGGGCCATATCTAGTTCAACTCTGCTTAGGAAACTGACAAGAACAGTAGCTTCTCTTCAGTCCAATACACTGTACTTGTTGGGAACAGATACTCATGATATTTGCACTGTGTATGGCAAATGGAGCGCAATAGTGACTCTTCTTACCAGAAAACAACTCCTGCTCATAGGATCAGAAACAGTATGTGATTCAACTCCATTTCTGACTGGGAAACAAATACTAGCTCGCCTTACAAGAAACACACTCTGCTTTTGAGAAAAGAGCACTCTTCTAATCTACTGTGTTTCCTACAGGGCCAGAACTATGAGCTTGCTCAGAATAAAAAAAATGTGCTTCTGACACAGGGGCCATATCTAGTTCAACTCTGCTTAGGAACTGACAAGAACAGTAGCTTTTCTTCATTCCAATACACTGTACTTGCTGGGAACAGACGCTTGTGCTATTTGCACTGTGTATGGCAAATGGAGTGCAATAGTGACTCTTCTTACCAGAAAACAACTCTTGCTAGTAGGACCAGAAACTGCATGTGATTCAACTCCTTTTACGACTGGGAAACAAACACTAGCTCACCTTACAAGAAACATACTCTGCTTTTGAGAAAAGAGCACTCTTCTACTCTACTGTGATTCCTATAGGGCCAGAACAGTGTGCTTGCTCAGAACAAAGGAACTGTGCTTCCGACACATGGGCCATATCTAGTTCAACTCTGCTTAGGAAACTGACAAGAACAGTAGCTTCTCTTCAGTCCAATACACTGTACTTGCTGGGAACAGACGCTAGTGCTATTTCCACTGTGTATGGCAAATGGAGCCCAATAGTGACTCTTCTTTCCAGAAAACATCTCTTGCTCGTAGGACCAGAAACTGCATGTGATTCAACTCCATTTCTCACTGGGAAACAAATACTAGCTCGCCTTACAAGAAACACACTCTGCTTTTGAGAAAAGAGCACTCTTCTATTCTACTGTGTTTCCTATAGGGCCAGAACAGTGAGCTTGCTAAGAACAAAGGAACTGTGCTTCCGACACACGGGCCATATCTAGTTCAACTCTGCTTAGGAACCTGACAAGAACAGTAGCTTCTCTTCAGTCCAATACACTGTAATTGCTGGAAACAGACGCTAGTGCTATTTGCACTGTGTATGGCAAATGGAGTGCAATTGTGACTCTTCTTACCAGAAAACAACTCTTGCTCGTAGAACCAGAAACTGCATGTGATTCAACTCCATTTATGACTGGGAAACAAATACTAGCTCGCCTTACAAGAAACATACTATGCTTTTGAGAAAAGAGCACTCTTTTAATCTACTGTGTTTCCTATAGGTCCAGAACAGTGAGCTTGCTCAGAACAAAAGAAATGCGCTTCCAACACATGGGCCATATCTAGTTCAACTCTGCTCAGGAAACTGACAAGAACAGTAGCTTCTCTTCAGTCCAATACACTGTACATGCTGGGAACAGATGCGAGTGCTATTTGTACTGTGTATGGCAATGGGAGCACAATCGTGACTGTTCTTAGCAGAAAACAACTCTTGCTAGTAGGACCAGAAACTGCATGTGATTCAACTCCGTTTACGACTGGGAAACAAACACTAGCTCGCCTTACAAGAAAAACACTCTGCTTTTGAGAAAAGAGCACACTTCTACTCTACTGTGTTTCCTAAAGGGCCAGAACAGTGAGCTTGCTCAGAACAAAGGAACTGTGCTTCCGACACACGGGCCATTTCTAGTTCAACTCTGCTTAGGAAACTGACAAGAACAGTAGCTTCTCTTCAGTCCAATACACTGTACTTGCTGGGAAAAGACGCTAGTGCTATTTGCACTGTGTATGGCAAATGGAGCACAATCGTGACTGTTCTTAGCAGAAAACAACTCTTGCAAGTAGGACCAGAAACTGCATGTGATTCAACTCCGTTTACGAATAGGAAACAAACACTAGCTCACCTTACAAGAAACACACTCTGCTTTTGAGAACAGAGCACTCTTCTACTCTACTGTGATTCCTATAGGGCCAGAACAGTAAGCTTGCTAAGAACAAAGGAACTGTGCATCCGACACATGGGGCATATCTAGTTCAACTCTGCTTAGGAAACTGACAAGAACAGTAGCTTCTCTTCAGTCCAATACACTGTACTTGCTGGAAACAGACGCCAGTGCTATTTGCACTGGGTATGGCAAATGGAGTGCAATAATGACTCTTCTTACCAGAAAACAACTCTTGCTCGTAGGACCAGAAACTGCATGTGATTCAACTCCATTTCTGACTGGGAAACAAATACTAGCTCGCCTTACAAGAAACATACTCTGCTTTTGAGAAAAGAGCACTCTTCTAATCTACTGTGTTTCCTATAGGGCCAGAACATTGAGCTTGTTCAGAACAAAAGAACTGTGCTTCCAACACAGGAGCCATATCTAGTTCAACTCTGCTTAGGAAACTGACAAGAACAGTAGCTTCTCTTCAGTCCAATAAACTGTACTTGCTAGGAAAAGACGCGAGTGCTATTTGCACTGTGTATGGCAATGGGAGCGCAATCGAGACTGTTCTTAGCAGAGAACAACTGTTGCTAGTAGGAACAGAAACTGCATGTGATTCAACTCCATTTCTGACTGGGAAACAAACACTAGCTCGCCTTACAAGAAACACACTCTGCTTTTGAGAAAAGAGCACTCTTCTACTCTACTGTGATTCCTATAGTACCAGAACAGTGAGCTTGCTCAGAACAAAGGAACTGTGCTTCCGACACACGGGCCATATCTAGTTCAACTCTGCTTAGGAAACTGACAAGAACAGTAGCTTCTCTTCAGTCCAATACACTGTATTTGCTGGGAACAGACGCTAGTGCTATTTGCACTGTGTATGGCAAGTGGAGCACAATAGTGACTCTTCTTACCAGAAAACAACTCTTGCTCGTGGGACCAGAAACTGCATGTGATTCAACTCCGTTTACGACTGGGAAACAAACACTATCTCGCCTTACAAGAAACACACTCTGATTTTGAGAAAAGAGCACTCTTCTAATGGACTGTGTTTCCTATAGGGCCAGAGAACAATGAGCTTGCTCAGAAAAAAGGAAATGTGCTTCCGACACAAGGGCCATATCTAGTTAAACTCTGCTTAGGAAACTGACAAGAACAGTAGCTTCTCTTCAGTCCGATACACTGTACTTGCTGGGAACAGACCCTAGTGCTATTTGCACTGTGTATGGCAAATGGAGCACAATAGTGACTCTTCTTACCAGAAAACAACTCTTGCTCGTAGTGACCAGAAACTGCATGTGATTCAACCCCATTTCTGACTGGGAAACAAATACTAGCTCGCCTTACAAGAAACATACTCTGCTTTTGAAAAAAGAGCACTCTTCTAATCTACTGTGTTTCCTATAGGACCAGAACAGTGAGCTTGCTCAGAACAAAGGAACTGTGCATCCGACACACGGGCCATATCTAGTTCAACTCTGCTTAGGAAACTGACAAGAACAGTAGCTTCTCTTCAGTCCAATACACTGTACTTGCTGGGAACAGACGCTAGTGCTATTTGCATTGTGTATGGCAAATGGGCACAATAGTGACTCTTCTTACCAGAAAAAAACTCTTGTTCGTGGGACCAGAAACTGCATGTGATTCAACTCCGTTTACGACTGGGAAACAAACACTATCTCGCCTTACAAGAAACACACTCTGATTTTGAGAAAAGAGCACTCTTCTAATGTACTGTGTTTCCTATAGGGCCAGAACAATGAGCTTGCTCAGAAAAAAGGAAATGTGCTTCCGACACAAGGGCCATATCTAGTTCAACTCTGCTTAGGAAACTGACAAGAACAGTAGCTTCTCTTCAGTCCGATACACTGTACTTGCTGGGAACAGATGCTAGTGCTATTTGCACTGTGTATGGCAAATGGAGCACAATAGTGACTCTTTTTACCACAAAACAACTCTTCCTCATAGGACGAGAAATTGCATGTGATTCAACTCCATTTCTGACTGGGAAACAAATACTAGCTCGCCTTACAAGAAACACACTCTGCTTTTGAGAAAAGATCACTCTTCTAATCTACTGTGTTTCCTATAGAGCCAGAAAAGTGAGCTTGCTCAGAACAAAGGAACTGTGCTTCCGACACACTGGGCATATCTAGTTCAACTCTGCTTAGGAAACTGAGAAGAACAGTAGCTTCTCTTCAGTCCAATACACTGTACTTGCTGGGAACAGACGCTAGTGCTATTTGCACTGTGTATGGCAAATGGAGTGCATTAGTGACTCTTCTTACCAGAAAACAACTCTTGCTTGTAGGAGCAGAAACTGCATGTGATTCAACTCCGTTTACGACTGGGAAACAAACACTATCTCGCCTTACAAGAAACACACTCTGATTTTGAGAAAAGAGCACTCTTGTAATGTACTGTGTTTCCTATAGGGCCAGAACAATGAGCTTGCTCAGAAAAAAGGAAATGTGCTTCCGACACAAGGGCCATATCTAGTTCAACTCTGCTTAGGAAACTGACAAGAACAGTAGCTTCTCTTCAGTCCGATACACTGTACTTGCTGGGAACAGACGCTAGTGCTATTTGCACTGTGTATGGCAAATGGAGCACAATAGTGACTCTTTTTACCACAAAACAACTCTTCCTCATAGGACGAGAAATTGCATGTGATTCAACTCCATTTCTGACTGGGAAACAAATACTAGCTCGCCTTACAAGAAACACACTCTGCTTTTGAGAAAAGATCACTCTTCTAATCTACTGTGTTTCCTATAGAGCCAGAAAAGTGAGCTTGCTCAGAACAAAGGAACTGTGCTTCTGACACACTGGGCATATCTAGTTCAACTCTGCTTAGGAAACTGAGAAGAACAGTAGCTTCTCTTCAGTCCAATACACTGTACTTGCTGGGAACAGACGCTAGTGCTATTTGCACTGTGTATGGCAAATGGAGTGCATTAGTGACTCTTCTTACCAGAAAACAACTCTTGCTTGTAGGAGCAGAAACTGCATGTGATTCAACTCCGTTTATGACTGGGAAACAAACATTAGCTCGCCTTACAAGAAACACACTCTGCTTTTGAGAAAAGAGCACTCTTCTACTCTACTGTGATTCCTATAGGACCAGAACAGTGAGTTTGCTCAGAACAAAGGAACTGTGCTTCTGACACACGGCCCATATCTAGTTCAACTCTGCTTAGGAAACTGACAAGAACAGTAGCTTCTCTTCAGTCCAATACACTGTACTTCCAGCGAACAGACTCTAGTGATATTTGCACTGTGTATGGCAAAAGGAGTGCAATAGTGACTAATCTTACCAGAGAACATCTATTGCTCATAGGACCAGAAACTGCATGTGATTCAACTCCATTTCTGACTGGGAAATAAATACTAGCTCGCCTTACAAGAAACATACTCTGCTTTTGAGAAAAGAGCACTCTTCTACTCTACTGTGTTTCCTATAGGGCCAGAACAGTGAGCTTGCTCAGAACAATGGAACTGTGCTTCTGACACTCGGGGCATATCTAGTTCAACTCTGCTTAGGAATATGACAAGAACAGTAGATTCTCTTCAGTCCAATACACTGTACTTGTTGGGAAGAGATGCTCATGCTATTTGCACTGTGTATGGCAAATGGAGCGCAATAGTGACTCTTCTTACCAGAAAACAACTCCTGCTTGTAGGTTCAGAAACTGCGTGTGATTCAACTCCATTTCTGACTGGGAAACAAATACTAGCTCGCCTTACAAGAAACATACTCTGCTTTTGAGAAAAGAGCACTCTTCTAATCTACTGTGTTTCCTATAGGGCCAGAACAGTGAGCTTGCTCAGAACAAAAGAACTGTGCTTCCGACACACGGGCCATATATAGTTCAACTCTGCTTAGGAAACTGACAAGAACAGTAGCTTCTCTTCAGTACAATACACTGTACTTGCTGGGAACAGACGCTAGTGCTATTTCCACTGTGTATGGCAAATGGAGCCCAATAGTGACACTTCTTTCCAGAAAACATCTCTTGATCGTAGGACCAGAAACTGCATGTGATTCAACTCCATTTCTGACTGGGAAACAAATACTAGCTCGCCTTACAAGAAACACACTCTGCTTTTGAGAAAAGAGTACTCTTCTAATCTACTGTGTTTCCTATAGGGCCAGAAGAGTGAGCTTGCTCAGAACAAAGGAACTGTGCATCCGACACACGGGCCATATCTAGTTCAACTCATTAGGAAACTGACAAGAACAGTAGCTTCTCTTCAGTCCAATACACTGTACTTGCTGGGAACAGACGCTAGTGCTATTTGCACTGTGTATGGCAAATGGAGCACAATCGTGACTGTTCTTAGCAGAAAACAACTCTTGCTAGTAGGACCAGAAACTGCATGTGATTCAACTCCGTTTACCACTGGGAAACAAACACTAGCTCGCCTTACAAGAAACACACTCTGCTTTTGAGAAAAGAGCACTCTTCTAATCTACTGTGTTTCCTACAGGGCCAGAACAGTGAGCTTGCTCAAAACTAAGGAACTGTGCTTCCGACACATGGGCCATATCTAGTTCAACTCTGCTGAGAAAACTGACAAGAACAGTAGCTTCTCTTCAGTCCAATACACTGTACTTGCTGGGAACAGACGCTAGTGCTATTTGCACTGTGTATGGCAAATGGAGTGCATTAATGACTCTTCTTACCAGAAAAAAACTCTTGCTCGTAGGACCAGAAACTGCATGTGATTCAACTCCATTTCTGACTGGGAAACAAATACTAGCTCGCCTTACAAGAAACATACTCTGCTTTTGACAAAAGAGCACTCTTCTAATGTACTGTGTTTCCTATAGGGCCAAAACAGTGAGCTTGCTCAGAACAAAGGGACTGTGCATCCGACACACGGGCCATATCTAGTTCAACTCTGCTTAGGAAACTGACAAGAACAGTAGCTTCTCTTCAGTCCAATACACTGTACTTGCTGGGAACAGAGGCTAGTGCTATTTGCATTGTGTATGGCAAATGGAGCACAATAGTGACTCTTCTTACCAGAAAACAACTCTTGCTTGTAGGAGCAGAAACTGCATGTGATTCAACACCATTTCTGACTGGGAAACAAATACTAGCTCGCCTTACAAGAAACATACTCTCCTTTTGAGAAAAGAGCACTCTTCTAATCTACTGTGTTTCCTATAGGACCAGAACAGTGAGCTTGCTCAGAACAAAGGAACTGTGCATCAGACACACGGGCCATATCTAGTTCAACTCTGCTTAGGAAACTGACAAGAACAGTAGCTTCTCTTCAGTCCAATACACTGTACTTGCTGGGAACAGACGCTAGTGCTATTTTTACTGTGTATGGCAATGGAGCGCAATAGTGACTGTTCTTAGCAGAAAACAACTCTTGCTAGTAGGAGCAGAAACTGCATGTGATTCAACTCCGTTTACCACTGGGAAACAAACACTAGCTCACCTTACAAGAAACACACTCTGCTTTTGAGAAAAGAGCACTCTTCTAATCTACTGTGTTTCCTACAGGGCCAGAACAGTGAGCTTGCTCAGAACTAAGGAACTGTGCTTCCGACACACGGGCCATATCTAGTTCAACTCTGCTGAGGAAACTGACAAGAACAGTAGCTTCTCTTCAGTCCAATACACTGTACTTGCTGGGAACAGACGCTAGTGCTATTTGCACTGTGTATGGCAATAATGACTCTTCTTACCAGAAAAAAACTCTTGCTCGTAGGACCAGAAACTGCATGTGATTCAACTCCATTTCTGACTGGGAAACAAATACTAGCTCGCCTTACAAGAAACATACTCTGCTTTTGAGAAAAGAGCACTCTTCTAATCTACTGTGTTTCCTATAGGGCCGGAACAGTGAGCTTGCTCAGAACAAAGGAACTGTGCATCCGACACACGGGCCATATCTAGTTCAACTCTGCTTAGGAAACTGACAAGAACAGTAGCTTCTCTTCAGTCCAATACACTGTACTTGCTGGGAACAGACGCGAGTGCTCTTTGCACTGTGTATGGCAAATGGAGTGCAATAGTGACTCTTCTTACCAGAAAACAACTCTTGCTTGTAGGAGCAGAAACTGCATGTGATTCAACTCCATTTCTGACTGGGAAACAAATACTAGCTCGCCTTGCAAGAAACATACTCTGCTTTTGAGAAAAGAGCACTCTTCTAATCTACTGTGTTTCCTATAAGGCCAGAACAGTGAGCTTGCTCAAAACAAAAGAACTGTGCTTCCGACACATGGGCCATATCTAGTTCAACTCTGCTTAGGAAACTGACAAGAACAGTAGCTTCTCTTCAGTCCAATACACTGTACTTGCTGGGAACAGACTCGAGTGCTATTTGCACTGTGTATGGCAAATGGAGAGCAATAATGACTCTTCTTACCAGAAAACAACTCTTGCTCGTAGGACCAGAAACTGCATGTGATTCAACTCCATTTCTGACTGGGAAACAAATACTAGCTCGCCTTACAAGAAACACACTCTGCTTTTGAGAAAAGAGCACTCTTCTACTCTACTGTGATTCCTATAGGGCCAGAAGAGTGAGCTTGCTCAGAACAAAGGAACTGTGCTTCCGACACACGGGCCATATATAGTTCAACTATGCTTAGGAAACTGACGAGAACAGGTGCTTCTCTTCAGTCCAATACACTGTACTTGCTGGGAACAGATGCGAGTGCTATTTGCACTGTGTATGGCAAATGGAGCGCAATAGTGACCCTTTTTACCACAAAACAACTCTTCCTCATAGGACCAGAAATTGCATGTGATTCAACTCCATTTCGGACTGGGAAACAAATACTAGCTCGCCTTACAAGAAACACACTCTGCTTTTGAGAAAAGAGCACTCTTCTAATCTACTGTGTTTCCTATAGGGCCAGAAGAGTGAGCTTGCTCAGAACAAAGGAACTGTGCTTCCGACACAGGGGGCATATCTAGTTCAACTCTGCTTAGGAAACTGACAAGAACAGTAGCTTCTCTTCAGTCCAATACACTGTACATGCTGGGAACAGACATGAGTGCTATTTGTACTGTGTATGGCAATGGGAGCGCAATCGTGACTGTTCTTAGCAGAAAACAACTCTTGCCAGTAGGACCAGAAACTGCATATGATTCAACTCCTTTTCTGACTGGGAAACAAATACTAGCTCGCTTTACAAGAAACACACTCTGCTTTTGAAAAAAGAGCACTCTTGTAATCTACTGTGTTTCCTATAGGGCCAGAACAGTGAGCTTGCTAAGAAAAAAGGAACTGTGCTTCCAACACATGGGCCATATCTAGTTCAACTCTGCTTAGGAAACTGACAAGAACAGTAGCTTCTCTTCAGTCCAATATACTGTACTTGCTGGGAACAGAGGCGAGTGCTATTTGCACTGTGTATGGCAATGGGAGCACAATCGTGACTATTCTTAGCTGAAAACAACGCTTGCTAGTAGGACTAGAACCTGTATATGATTTAACTCCGTTTACGACTAGGAAACAAACACTAGCTCCCTTACAAGAAACACACTCTGCTTTTGAGAAAATAGCATTCTTCTACTCTACTGTGATTCCTATAGGGCCAGAAGAGTGATCTTGCTCAGAACAAAGGAACTGTGCTTCTGAAACACGGGCCATTTCTAGTTCAACTCTGCTTAGGAAACTGACAAGAACAGTAGCTTCTCTTCAGTCCAATACACTGTACTTGCTGGAAACAGACGCTAGTGCTATTTGCACAGTGTATGGCAAATGGAGTGCATTAGTGACTCTTCTTACCAGAAAACAACTCTTGCTTGTAGGAGCAGAAACTGCATGTGATTCAACTCCATTTCTGACTGGGAAACAAATACTAGCTCGCCTTACAAGAAACATACTCTGCTTTTGAGAAAAGAGCACTCTTCTAATCTACTGTGTTTCCTATAGGGCCAGAACAGTGAGCTTGCTCAGAACAAAGGAACTGTGCATCCGAACACGGGCCATATCTAGTTCAACTCTGCTTAGGAAACTGACAAGAACAGTAGCTTCTCTTCAGTCCAATACACTGTACTTGCTGGGAACAGACGCGAGTGCTCTTTGCACTGTGTATGGCAAATGGAGTGCAATAGTGACTCTTCTTACCAGAAAACAACTCTTGCTTGTAGGAGCAGAAACTGCATGTGATTCAACTCCATTTCTGACTGGGAAACAAATACTAGCTCGCCAAACAAGAAACATACTCTGCTTTTGAGAAAAGAGCACTCTTCTAATCTACTGTGTTTCCTATAAGGCCAGAACAGTGAGCTTGCTCAAAACAAAAGAACTGTGCTTCCGACACATGGGCCATATCTAGTTCAACTCTGCTTAGGAAACTGACAAGAACAGTAGCTTCTCTTCAGTCCAATACACTGTACTTGCTGGGAACAGACTCGAGTGCTATTTGCACTGTGTATGGCAAATGGAGAGCAATAATGACTCTTCCTTCCAGAAAACAACTCTTGCTCGTAGGACCAGAAACTGCATGTGATTCAACTCCATTTCTGACTGGGAAACAAATACTAGCTCGCCTTACAAGAAACATACTCTGCTTTTGAGAAAAGAGCACTCTTCTAATCTACTGTGTTTCCTATAGGGCCAGAACAGTGAGCTTGCTCAGAACAAAGGAACTGTGCATCCGATACACGGGCCATATCTAGTTCAACTCTGCTTAGGAAACTGACAAGAACAGTAGCTTCTCTTCAGTCCAATACACTGTACTTGCTGGGAACAGACGCTAGTGCTATTTGCACTGTGTATGGCAAATGGAGTGCAATAGTGACTCTTCTTACCAGAAAACAACTCTTGCTTGTAGGAGCAGAAACTGCATGTGATTCAACTCCATTTCTGACTGGGAAACAAATACTAGCTCGCCTTACAAGAAACATACTCAGCTTTTGAGAAAAGAGCACTCTTCTAATCTACTGTGTTTCCTATAAGGCCAGAACAGTGAGCTTGCTCAAAACAAAAGAACTGTGCTTCCAACTCACGGGCCATATCTAGTTCAACTCTGCTTAGGAAATTGACAAGAACAGTAGCTTCTCTTCAGTCCAATACACTGTACTTGCTGGGAACAGACGCGAGTGCTCTTTGCACTGTGTATGGCGAATGGAGCACAATAGTGACTCTTCTCACCAGAAAACAACTCTTGATCGTAGGACCAGAAACTGCATGTGACTCAACTCCAATTCTAACTGGGAAACAAATACTAGCTCGCCTTACATGAAACATACTCTGCTTTTGAGAAAAGAGCACTCTTCTAATCTACTGTGTTTCCTATAAGGCCAGAACAGTGAGCTTGCTCAAAACAAAAGAACTGTGCTTCCGACACACAGGCCATATCTAGTTCAACTGTGCTTAGGAAACTGACAAGAACAGTAGCTTCTCTTCAGTCCAATACACTGTACTTGCTGGGAACAGACGCGAGTGCTATTTGCACTGTGTATGGCGAATGGAGCACAATAGTGACTCTTCTTAGCAGAAAACAACTCTTGCTCGTAGGACCAGAAACTGCATGTGATTCAACTCCATTTCTGACTGGGAAACAAATACTAGCTCGCCTTACAAGAAACATACTCTGCTTTTGAGAAAAGAGCACTCTTCTAATCTACTGTGTTTCCTATAGGGCCAGAACAGTGAGCTTGCTCAGAACAAAGGAACTGTGCATCCGACACACGGGCCATATCTAGTTCAACTCTGCTTAGGAAACTGACAAGAACAGTAGCTTCTCTTCAGTCCAATACACTGTACTTGCTGGGAACAGACGCGAGAGCTCTTTGCACTGTGTATGGCAAATGGAGTGCAATAGTGACTCTTCTTACCAGAAAACAACTCTTGCTTGTAGGAGCAGAAACTGCATGTGATTCAACTCCATTTCTGACTGGGAAACAAATACTAGCTCGCCTTACAAGAAACATACTCTGCTTTTGAGAAAAGATCACTCTTCTAATCTACTGTGTTTCCTATAAGGCCAGAACAGTGAGCTTGCTCAAAACAAAAGAACTGTGCTTCCGACACATGGGCCATATCTAGTTCAACTCTGCTTAGGAAACTGACAAGAACAGTAGCCTCTCTTCAGTCCAATACACTGTACTTGCTGGGAACAGACTCGAGTGCTATTTGCACTGTGTATGGCAAATGGAGAGCAATAATGACTCTTCCTTCCAGAAAACAACTCTTGCTCGTAGGACCAGAAACTGCATGTGATTCAACTCCATTTCTGACTGGGAAACAAATACTAGCTCGCCTTACAAGAAACATACTCTGCTTTTGAGAAAAGAGCACTCTTCTAATCTACTGTGTTTCCTATAGGGCCAGAACAGTGAGCTTGCTCAGAACAAAGGAACTGTGCATCCGATACACGGGCCATATCTAGTTCAACTCTGCTTAGGAAACTGACAAGAACAGTAGCTTCTCTTCAGTCCAATACACTGTACTTGCTGGGAACAGATGCTAGTGCTATTTGCACTGTGTATGGCAAATGGAGTGCAATAGTGACTCTTCTTACCAGAAAACAACTCTTGCTTGTAGGAGCAGAAACTGCATGTGATTCAACTCCATTTCTGACTGGGAAACAAATACTAGCTCGCCTTACAAGAAACATACTCAGCTTTTGAGAAAAGAGCACTCTTCTAATCTACTGTGTTTCCTATAAGGCCAGAACAGTGAGCTTGCTCAAAACAAAAGAACTGTGCTTCCGACACACGGGCCATATCTAGTTCAACTCTGCTTAGGAAATTGACAAGAACAGTAGCTTCTCTTCAGTCCAATACACTGTACTTGCTGGGAACAGACGCGAGTGCTCTTTGCACTGTGTATGGCGAATGGAGCACAATAGTGACTCTTCTCACCAGAAAACAACTCTTGATCCTAGGACCAGAAACTGCATGTGACTCAACTCCAATTCTGACTGGGAAACAAATACTAGCTCGCCTTACATGAAACATACTCTGCTTTTGAGAAAAGAGCACTCTTCTAATCTACTGTGTTTCCTATAAGGCCAGAACAGTGAGCTTGCTCAAAACAAAAGAACTGTGCTTCCGACACACAGGCCATATCTAGTTCAACTGTGCTTAGGAAACTGACAAGAACAGTAGCTTCTCTTCAGTCCAATACACTGTACTTGCTGGGAACAGACGCGAGTGCTATTTGCACTGTGTATGGCGAATGGAGCACAATAGTGACTCTTCTTAGCAGAAAACAACTCTTGCTCGTAGGACCAGAAACTGCATGTGATTCAACTCCATTTCTGACTGGGAAACAAATACTAGCTCGCCTTACAAGAAACACACTCTGCTTTTGAGAAAAGAGCACTCTTCTACTCTACTGTGATTCCTATAGGGCCAGAAGAGTGAGCTTGCTCAGAACAAAGGAACTGTGCTTCCGACACACGGGCCATATCTAGTTCAACTATGCTTAGGAAACTGACGAGAACAGGTGCTTCTCTTCAGTCCAATACACTGTACTTGCTGGGAACAGACGCGAGTGCTATTTGCACTGTGTATGGCAAATGGAGCGCAATAGTGACCCTTTTTACCACAAAACAACTCTTCCTCATAGGACCAGAAATTGCATGTGATTCAACTCCATTTCGGACTGGGAAACAAATACTAGCTCGCGTTACAAGAAACACACTCTGCTTTTGAGAAAAGAGCACTCTTCTAATCTACTGTGTTTCCTATAGGGCCAGAAGAGTGAGCTTGCTCAGAACAAAGGAACTGTGCTTCCGACACAGGGGGCATATCTAGTTCAACTCTGCTTAGGAAACTGACAAGAACAGTAGCTTCTCTTCAGTCCAATACACTGTACATGCTGGGAACAGACATGAGTGCTATTTGTACTGTGTATGGCAATGGGAGCGCAATCGTGACTGTTCTTAGCAGAAAACAACTCTTCAAGTAGGACCAGAAACTGCATATGATTCAACTCCGTTTCTGAATGGGAAACAAATACTAGCTCGCTTTACAAGAAACACACTCTGCTTTTGAAAAAAGAGCACTCTTCTAATCTACTGTGTTTCCTATAGGGCCAGAACAGTGAGCTTGCTAAGAAAAAAGGAACTGTGCTTCCAACACATGGGCCATATCTAGTTCAACTCTGCTTAGGAAACTGACAAGAACAGTAGCTTCTCTTCAGTCCAATATACTGTACTTGCTGGGAACAGAGGCGAGTGCTATTTGCACTGTGTATGGCAATGGGAGCACAATCGTGACTATTCTTAGCTGAAAACAACTCTTGCTAGTAGGACTAGAAACTGCATATGATTTAACTCCGTTTACGACTAGGAAACAAACACTAGCTCGCTTACAAGAAACACACTCTGCTTTTGAGAAAATAGCATTCTTCTACTCTACTGTGATTCCTATAGGGCCAGAAGAGTGATCTTGCTCAGAACAAAGGAACTGTGCTTCTGAAACACGGGCCATTTCTAGTTCAACTCTGCTTAGGAAACTGAAAAGAACAGTAGCTTCTCTTCAGTCCAATACACTGTACTTGCTGGAAACAGACGCTAGTGCTATTTGCACAGTGTATGGCAAAATGGAGTGCATTAGTGACTCTTCTTACCAGAAAACAACTCTTGCTTGTAGGAGCAGAAACTGCATGTGATTCAACTCCATTTCTGACTGGGAAACAAATACTAGCTCGCCTTACAAGAAACACAATCTGCTTTTGAGAAAAGAGCACCCTTCTTATCTACTGTGTTTCCTACAGGGCCAGAACTATGAGCTTGCTCAGAATAAAAAAAAGTGCTTCTGACACACGGGCCATATCTAGTTCAACTCTGCTTAGGAACTGACAAGAACAGTAGCTTTTCTTCATTCCAATACACTGTACTTGCTGGGAACAGACGCGCGTGCTATTTGCTCTGTGTATGGCAAATGGAGTGCAATAGTGACTCTTCTTACCAGAAAACAACTCTTGCTTGTAGGACCAGAAACTGCATGTGATTCAACTCCATTTCTGACTGGGAAACAAACACTAGCTCGCCTTACAAGAAACATACTCTGCTTTTGAGAAAAGAGCACTCTTCTACTCTACTGTGATTCCTATAGTACCAGAACAGTGAGCTTGCTCAGAACAAAGGAACTGTGCTTCCGACACACGGGCCATATCTAGTTCAACTCTGCTTAGGAAACTGACAAGAACAGTAGCTTCTCTTCAGTCCAATACACTGTAATTGCTGGGAACAGAAGCTTTTTCTATTTGCACTGTGTATGGCAAATGGAGCACAATAGTGACTCTTCTTACCAGAAAACAACTCTTGCTCGTGGGACCAGAAACTGCATGTGATTCAACTCCACTTAGGACTGGGAAATAAATACTAGCTCGCCTTACAAG